>NW_006263732.1:237613-247342 GCF_000469605.1 Apis dorsata | reverse complement strand
ATAAAAAAAAAAAAAAAAAAAAATCTCTTACTCTTCCATTTCTGTACTTCGCAACCATCTCACCCAACACAGTCGAAACGAGATCGAAACGCAATGGAACACAACCGTTCGAAAATCCCTGAAAATCGTGGAAGGCACAGGTGACGTGGGCCAGAAACAAATCGCGGTAATGAAAATTGAACGGCGGATTACACCGAATCGGTTCGAGACAAACAGCAGGGCGAGGAAGCTTCGCAACAGTTCGTCGGTGAAATTGGGCACGTTCCCTTCCTATTCTCCTTTTCTTTCTTTCTTTCCTTCTCTCTCTCTCTCTCTCTATCTCTTTATTTTCTTCTTTTATTTCCGTACGTTGTTTCCAGGGACGCGTACACCAACTTTCTCTCTTTCTCTTCTATCCGAGACTGTCCTTCTCTCTTCTCCTTCTCTTTTTTTTTCGTACGCCAGTTTCGTTACTCCTCCCTCCCCCCTACTTGCTCTTCGGCCGAGAGCACCACCGCTGGTCGATGCTCTTTTTTCCTGCAAACGAGCACCGAGAGAGCGCAAGCTCGCGGATTTGCGTGCTCCCTCTGCCCACGTTCGTTCGGAAGCATACCGGCCGGAAATGTTAACACTTTGTCGACTGCGGCCAAGTTGCTGCTAGCTACTATGTCGCGCACGTTTTACGAATACGTTTTATCGCAATCTTTCAAATCACTTGGAATAATAATTGAGATTATACGAATTTTGATAGGTGCAACGTGATATTATTATTAATAAGAATTTAAAAAAGATCACTGAAATCGAAACCTTCAAAAATTAGAATAATAATTGTCGAGAGATCGTAAATTGTTCGTAATTGCACCTATAAGCTGAATGGCGCATAAGGAGTAAAAGGGATTAGGCTTCTACCTAATCCTTGCCAGAGAGGTTCATCTGCATAGGAATGAAATTTTTATATCCTTAAGGATTCGAGATTAGATTTTGGAACAGATATTCAGTTGCTATTTTTTATCGTTCCATCTCATACCATTTCTTTTCACCGACTTTTGTCACGCGATTCGTTCGTAGATACGATCGACTCGACCAGTAATACGTGTGATATTCTATATTGTAACTTACGTTTCTCGATTCAAAGAGTTAATTATCTTCGAAGATAAAATATATAAAGGGATCTCGACTATTTCAGTATCGTAGGTTGATTGGAATAAATTGAGTTATTAACTGTTAAGCTAAGTGGATGAGTAATGCAGGAGACAAAGAGGGATAATAGTTTCTCCACCGATATATAGAACATTGATAGTTGATCTTGATGATGGATTTAGTAGGGGAAAGTAGCGGTGAAAGATGGTGGTGTCGTCTTTGATTTATTTAGCGGAAGATTGTAATTATGTATCTACTAAGTACTAAGGAGTAACTAAGTAAAGAGAGATTATGTTATCAAGTTCGAAATATAACTTCCTGTTTACTTTACACTGTTTACTTTATAACCTTTACAATCCATAGAAATAATAACTTGTGCGTTGTATTAAAAAATTGTATTCAGCGATCATCTTAAGCATTTTAGCTATTAAACGTGGCTATCTCGCCACGATATGTGCTTCGTATACTCGTTTACCACAGTTTATAGTAATAAAAGATTCAAAGAGAAAAGAGACTTTAAAAGCTTGTAAAACTCACCGAGAGAAATTTAAAATGTTTAACCATCATTAACCGAAATAAAAACAATGGATCTTCTGAAAGCTTCTGAACGTATCAACATTAACTGTTATTACAGCTTCACGCGCCATCTTCCACGCAATCAATTCTAAATCTAATTTAACCTAACCTAACCTAATTCTTGAAAAACTTCTTTCCCAAAAAACCCAAACACGGATATTTAATCGAAATAAAAACAGTTTCTGAGTCCACGTTATTACAAATCCACGTGCCTAACCTAACCTAACTCAATTCTTTCCTTCTTTTCCAAAAAAAAAACCTCGCTGTTCAATTAATCTGAATTAATCTCTCTTGCAGAATTTTTTAGAATATCTGCCTATTAAATTCGTTCAAGGAGCATAATCGCGAGTCCTGCTGCTTCGACCTGAGCGTGCGCATCTTTCGGCCGACCGTTAACGAGAGTTTCTAACGATGCAATTAAGGCGCATCGGCAGGTGGATCGAGAATAGGCAGGATCGTTCGGTTGACCCTTGTACCCTGACTCCTTTTAACCCGCGTTTCGGCGACGAGTATGCAAGTTACATGCCTTCATAAAATCCCGTTTACGACGGGCTAGATTTCCGGGATGTTGATAATGAGGCGGCTGCACGCATCACCAGTCCTGAATACTGTATATCCCTCGCGAGTTCATCCGCATCGCGAAAATGTTCGTAAATTACGATCGTTAAGAAGCGCCGTTTCCCTTTCTCGCGTTCCTTCTTTTTATTTTATTTTTTTTTTTCCCTTTTATTTTTTTTAACGCACGTAGTTGATCGAACGAAAAAGTAGAAGTCACGTTTTACGTTCAGCGTTTCGTTGACTTGATTTTGATGATCGTTTTCGTGTCTTTTTCGTGATTATTAATCCGCTCTCATCCGAGAGTCCAATTTTTTATTTGACAATAGGAATATTATTTTATCGGTTATAATTTAGTATGGCAAGAAATCTTGTCGAAATAACGTTAAATAATGTAATTGATCGAACGAAAAAGTAAAAGTCACGTTTTACGTTCAGCGTTTCGTTGACTTGATTTTGATGATCGTTTTCGTGTCTTTTTCGTGATTATTAATCCGCTCTCATCCGAGAGTCCAATTTTTTATTTGACAATAGGAATATTATTTTATCGGTTATAATTTAGTATGTCAAGAAATCTTGTCGAAATAACGTTAAATAATGTAATTGATCGAACTAAAAAGTAAAAGTCACGTTTTACGTTCAGCGTTTCGTTGACTTGATTTTGATGATCGTTTTCGCGTCTTTTTCGTGATTATTAATCCGCTCTCATCGAGAGTCCAATTTTTTATTTGACAATAGGAATATTATTTTATCGGTTATAATTTAGTATTTGTCAAGAAATCTTGTCGATGTTAAAAAAAAAAAATTATATTATATTCGTTAAAACAGTATCGAAAATAAGATGGCCTATAGTAGAGATTACAAGTTTTGGTTTCGTCAAGGATCCTGACGAAGGATAACTCTCGCGCGACTATCTTAACTTGGTGCAAGTCTAAGAACGTTCCTAGTTACCTCATCATATCCCTTGAAACTTAGACAAAGATGCTCGCAAAATTTGAAAAATAGAGTTCAATTTGATCCCAGCAACGCGGCTCGTTTCTTCTTTCTGATCTGAATTTTCATGATGTTTTAATTATCACATTTTTTCTTGCGAATAACCAAATTAAAAAAATAACACGATTAAATCATCGTTTAAATATCGTAATATTATCTTTTCCATTGAATTTAAAAATATCACATTAATAACAGAACGATCTAAAATGATCAAAAGAGAGAAAAAAAAATGTAAAAAAGATAACGATAAATAAAAATATCGCAATCATTCGCAAAATGAACTAAATAAATAATTGCTTTGATCAATCTCTCTAAAAAAAAAAATAAGCTTTTCAGAGTAACCTGATTGTTCTCAGTCGTCGAAAAGACGCGACACGGGACCAACAATGGCCGCCGAAAAATGGCCGCCCTCCGGTAGGGCCAACAGTCGGATACGGCTCGTTCCCCGAATAATTTGGCATTTGGGGACGACGATAGTGTCCGTGAAAAGCGAAATGGTAAGTAATGAATCGACGTTAATGCGCTTGCAATAATTTCTCTATATTAACATCGTCACCAACGTTGGACTCGTTGCACCTGCATTATCAGATTACACGTGCAGCTGCTTCCCCGTCCTGCCTTTGGAATCGCGCCGCCACATTTTACGAGCAGTTTATGCGCAACGCAGCGTGCCTCCACCGCTAAATTATTGAATCTAAGACGACGTGAAAGCTTCGATCCGTATCATACGACAAGAATGATTTGCACTCCGCGAGACTCTACCTACAGTTCTGATTCTATATCTATACATGTATAAAATGTATCATAACTCTATGATTGGTGGTCATTTGATCATTTCGAATAAAGCAATAAAATAAAAATGCACGTAGAAATATATGAAAGAAAGGATAGAAAGAGTTGAAGAGAATTTTCAAAATGGAAGGATACGCGGGTATCAATATTTAATGGGATTTTAATGGGTTTCAAAGTAAGGACTTCTTGCCAGTAACAACAATCATTATAAGGAAAACGTTTTTCAATTTTTGTCCGATAAATTTAAAAAAAAAATCCGTGTGAGAGTATAATACGATATTCATAGCAGATCACAAGATCTGATTGTTCAGAGGTTATCTCTTCTACTTTATTTCAAGGTAAGCATAGCTGCTACTTTGTTATTGAATCTTGCCTACCTTTTTCTTTTTTTTTCGTCTGTTCCATGTAAATACGACACGATAAGATCTCTTTAAATTTCCATAATTCGAATCTCTGCTTTTACTTTTTTCCTGCAATTTCTATTTATTATTATCTTCTCGATTTCTTCCGAATTTTTTTTTTTTTTTTTTGAGATATCGACTTTTCGTCAAATTCAAATTGGATCGAAAAATGATCCAAAAAAAAAAAAAAAAAAAAAAGGAAAAGAAAAGAAAAGAAAAGGTAATAACTCGAATTATTTTAGCTTCACCGAAACGCAAGACGAGAAAATGCGAGAATTTATCCCCGCGAAAGCACAATCAACAACGAGGCTTGCATAGAAAAATGCAACGGCGCGAACCTTTTTGGGTCACGGAAGCTGCAGCGAGAAATTCACGCTTACAAAGTGCACCGGCCAACTGAAAAACCCTGGGCGGTTCCATAAAATATCTAACGAATGGTGCATCGTCCCGAGTCCCTCTCTATCCATCCACCCATCTCTTCCTCGCTCTCTCTTACTTGCTTGAGGACCGCATTATGAAAATGCATCCGTCAAGCCTGATATTTCATGAACGCGATACCCGTACGAGTTCGAGATCCTGCGACTTCGAGATACGATAAACTGAACATCTATGCGAATCGATTACCATTTTTAAACCTTTGAAAAACATTGTCTTCTTGGGAGAAACGAGTCACGAAGTATATAAAATACGAAATTTCTCAATCGAAGAAGAAGATTTTAAGTATAAATAAGATAAAATTAAAATTCGATCGATATCTTCGACAATTTTTTGATCATTTTAAGATCATAGTTTTACATTTTTTATCCAGAGAATAATAATTACTTCGCATTACAAATCTCGTGCAAATATAGATCTCTAAAAATCTATTTAATTTGATCTATCTATAAAAATCTATTTAATAATTTGAAAATATTAACACGGATTAATATTTGTTTTCTTCTTTTAATCGAGATCAACAAATTTCGCGCTGTAAATTGCGCAAAAAAAAAAAAAAAACCGATCCAGCGACTCTTAATCACCGTCGCGCGGCAAGATTTAACGGAGGAGAGAATCCTCGTTGACACGTTCTCGGATAAATGTCGAGGAAGGGAAGGAAAGCAGCGTAACGGAGTATTTCCAAATCCCCTGACGTCCCCTAGCCGAGTATCGACAGGAGAGCGATGCCGATGATAGGGCCTGGCCGTAGATGTAGCACGAATTTCGTGACCTGGATAGCGAGCAGAAATGGAGGAAAGCTTCTCTCGCGTTAACTATTCGCTTCGACGTAAAATTTCTCTTTTTTTTTTTTTTTTTTTTTTTTTTTTTATTTAATCTTTTTTCTTTTTTTTCTCTCTCGTTCGATATGACGTGGAAATGAGCGAATTTCGCATGTCTTGCGAAGCACTTATAACGCTATTTCATATATCATTCTTTTGAAAAAATTAATTTCAACCCCCTGATTAAATGGTGACCGCGTTTTAATTTTATTATACTTTAGAGAGAATTTTTTTTTTTTTTTTTGGTATTGTATATATAATGCAGAATTTTTTCTCTGGAAAATAATTCGATCTGTTTACGATTTTTTAGAAAAAAATTTCACAAAGGATTACGAATTTTTGTAAATAGTTCATCAAAATATTTGCTTTAAATTGATAAAAATGAATAGATCGTAGGCTCTGGTTAATTTCAAATATTTTTCGAAAGTATCTCTTTTTCAGTCACGATAATGAAGATTTTCTTTTACTATAGTTCTTTTCTATAGTTTAAACAAATGATAATAAGAATAAAAAATAAGACAAAATATTAATGAGAAATAAAAATAGTTTTCAAAATATTTGTAGTATCGTGCTTATCTTTTGACTTTTTTTCCACATTTTGCTACAATCCTCGCGAAATGATGTTCGACGCGTTAACGTTCTCACAAATTGGAGAGGGTACATTGTCGAACGACAAAGTTTTATCGACGTGTATTTCGTAATTCGCGAATAATCGCGCGATGTATCAACGATAATATCGGGTCATACTATTGGGGAGTCGGCAAGATTAACTGGAAATTATGAGAATATATTCACGTGGCGAACGGCTTCGTAAATTAATTTGCATCTAACTCGACGTTACCGGTGCAATAAAACACGACAGCGCCATGCGGCCAACTCGTGGGAATCATTAAAACGGACATGCATAATGCGAAATTTAATTGGAATAGGTTCGACGAGAAATTAAAATATTATTAGCGGAGAGAAGATGCCGGTGGAAAGATGGTGAAGAAAAAATCTTCTCGATTACATCGATTAACTTCCCAGTTTCTTAATTATTTTGTAGAGAATTTAAACGACTGTTAATAAGAAAATAAATTAAGAGAAAATTATTTTATCCAAACGATGAATATTATAATGCTTCGACCACTTGCATATAAATATCGTATTATATTCTCTACGAATAATATATTCATTTTCGTTCATTTCATTGATAATGTATTTTGCTAATGTATTAAGAAAAATAAGAAATAAACGAGATTACTCAACTTTAATTTTAATATTTCACGAAAGCACGTTTGCCCTCGATTTTCTTTAATCGACACGATGGACTCTGATCACGTTAGAACTTGACAATTTTACGAGGATCGACAGTACCTAATGACCATCGAAGGAAGGAAGGAAGGAAAGGACGACGGGAAAAGTCGACTAATTTGCACGTCTATCGGTTTTGTTCCACCGTTGTTCGATCGTCTTTTTATATATAAAATCATTTTAATTGGCTTTTCATTACGTGATTTTACTTTCGAAATATGGCAAAAATATTTATATTGATAATCAATTCGAGTTCAATAAATTTATATATACGTAATAAAATAATTAAGACAGAAATATTTACGTTAGGAACAAATATACAGCGTATATAAGAATATTTGATACCTGGAATACAAGTTTCATTTCAGAAACTATCAAGGACGGAATTACGAACGTTCGAACGAATATCCGCCATCGTGAGTACCGAACGATCATCCTTAAAAGCAGGTAAGTAGAATCGGCGGTGTACCGAAACGTTGCGTGCGAGCAACGTTCCATCGTTGCTCCACAATGGCCAGGATATTACGACAAAATGGGCAAGTCGAGGTTTCTTTCTCAACCGCCTTTCCAGCCGTGTCGCCAGTTGCAAACGAGGTCAATGTTTACCACGACGAAACAACCGAGTGAGGAGGCGCGGTTAAACCGCTATATATATACATATATATATATGTATATATTATACACTCCTCCAAGAAATACGATGATAAATATTACAAGATAAGGAATTAATTCAATTAGTTTAAATAAACGCTCTTTTCATTACGTAGATCATTATAGTATACATTAACATTATGATGATACTTTTCTCGAATAATCACAAATCTATTTAATTTCAATCCCTCGTTCAAAACTAATTCACAATGCGTCACAATGAGCCAATTCGAATCGATCTGCAAAGCGAAAACTCGGCAGAATCTTGATTATCTTGCGCGTCAAGTAGAAAGCTCGACGATTGTTCAGCCGGCGACAACCGTTGCTCGATGGCGCACACCATCAAGATCGCCACAAATCTGCGACAAATCGTGCTTCGAGTTCCGACCATTCCAACGTTCGATCTGGCTTTCGCGGGAGAACGCGGCTGGCTCGCGACAAAAATAAAATAATTGCGACTCTCCCGTGGTAGGCTTCGTGGACCAACTCTATCTCTCGTTTCCATCCATCCTGGCTCCCGTTGTTCCCCTTTTTCCTTCTTTTTTCGTCTCTCTGTCCCGTTTGTTCGAAGGGTTAGTGGAGAGCGCAGGGAAAACCCGCAACGACGGTACAGTTCGAGCGTGGAACAACGGGGATAGGCGGATGATGGCCTCTCTCTATACGCGCGTTCGCCATTTCTAATACGTCTGGACGTAACTGGACGTTATAGGTACGTGAATGGAAGCCATCGTTAGAGTAACTCGATCTCAAATTCTATGGATACGAGTGGAGAAACGAAGAGAATGATTGTTCGAATTTTAGGTTATGCGACAATTTGGTCAATGCATCATGACTTGTAAAAAAAACTCGATCCGTGCGAATTCTTATTTTTATGGATATTTGAAATGAATTGTAGAAACTTTAATGCTTAAAGTATAACAGAGAAAGGGGAATAAATTGCAGTACGGGGAATTATTGACAAGTTTGATAAACCGATTTGGCGAACAGTATCGCGTTAATTGCGCTAAAATGATCGATTCTTAATACGAGCGGCCAATTGGCGAACGGCGCATACGCTATTAAGTGCGCAGCGTGAAAATGGCAGTTTGTAAAATAGGTAAAGCATAAATATTCGCCATTGACCTGTGGCGAAGGTAAAACAACGTTATTGGGCACACTCCCAATATCTGGATATCGGACTATAATTAAGCTCTATTCTTTGCGGGAATTAACTTCTACCATCCGCGAAAATTCACCTGCAGATGTCGCGAAACAACGTTTTCTACTAATAAAGAAAGAATAAAAAGTATTCATAAAGTTCCTAAATCGTAATTATAAGCATTTTTCTTTCAAACAAATAGAGTCTATATTATTTGTAATATAAAAAAAAAGATATTAAATTTGTTAGAAAGTAATCCTTTTTACGTAAGATTTTAATAATAATAATAATAATAATAATAATAATAATAATAATTGAAAGCAAATCAAATATTCTCACATTTCAAAATATTTAAGTTTCAAATAGAAAATTCTACTTATTTCATATATCATTCTTAGCTTAATACATTACCGCGCTTGCGCGTGTTCAGAGAAAGTCTTCAACAATTTCGCGCGGTCAGTTTAAATTTTACAATCAATAATTCCAAGCTCCTAAAATTTAACGATTCGTCGCTTCACCATACGTACGTAGGACTTTCAACCGTATCTATATCTTCCGAATAAAAGGTGGAGGATCGTGGAAAATTCGCGACGATGGTTTCGCATCAACTCGGCCAACATAGCCGAAGCGTAGCATACTCGCCATACCGAAAATATCAATATGCACGGAATGACTCGACCGGTGATACAGGAAGCTGACTCACACGCGAGAGACGCGTGCATACAGCCACACACAGCCGAGCCACGGCGTGCTCTAACAGTATTGCACACGCATTTACACGTTTCGAGTTCCCCCTCCTCCTCGTTTCGAGCTTCCAATTCTCCCACCACTGCCCAACACACTGCACCCTCTCTGCCATCCCCACCAACACAACCCCTCTCTAACGCTGCAACCACTACCACCATCGACTTTCCCACCCCTCCAATATCCACCGCTTTCTCCCCACCACTCGACT
>NW_006263732.1:228203-236941 GCF_000469605.1 Apis dorsata | reverse complement strand
GCGCGCGTACAGTCCGCGCCGATTTACCGGGGAGGAAAGGCGGCCGCGGCCTATCTTGTAGAGTACCTACCACTCTCGACTCGCGGCCGCTGTACTTATCGCGTTGTTACGCTGTGATGCCAGCAACACAGAGAAGGCGTGCACACGCGCGTGCGCGCTCGAGTGCGCGCTCGTAGTGTCCTAAGCAAAAGCCTCGGGGCATTCCTCGACTCGGCCTCGCTTGGCCTGACTTGGCGTGGTCTGGCCTGGCGTTACTTCGATCGTTCGCCACTGTTCCGAAGGCATACTGCGCTGAGAACATGTTATGAAAAATGTAGACGAAATTGTATTTATGGAGATTCGTTTTCGGATTCTTGGAACATTATTTTATGGACTTCGTTGAATTTGTGAATTTTATTCTTTTCTTATGAAAGATAATATATTTTATAGACTTTCCTCGCTTTTTCTTTTTTATCCTAAGTATTGTATATGAATTATTTTTCATCTTATTTCGATAAAATATTCAAAAATGCAGTAAGATTAAGTAAAATTAAATTTGTTGGACAAAATTAATAAATTATAACTACATTTATTTGATATAATTGTAATGATCGATTGTACGTATAATAATAATATAATATTGGGCATTTTTTTTAATATTTTGATTACCGTACATTTTCCATAATTCTGAGTGTTACTATCCGTAGGCATCATTTTTTATGACGATAGATATATGGAACGTTCGATCAGCCCGGAGCAGGATACGATTAAACGATAATTGGATCACCGGCGGACAGGAGAATTCGATTTTTTGTCCCTTTCATTTTAATTGGATGCGATATAATAGAAGGTAGGCGCGTGCCAAAACACGTTCGCGAAAATATTCCGCGTTCCGTTGGCAATCGGTCCTGCCGTTCATTGGCTCGCGATCAATCCGCTCAGTCGTGGATGTTCGATGAATTTTCGGCCGAGATTTGATTTTTTATTGGCTGGTTATCACATTATCCCGTTGAAATAGCCATTTTCGAGACCTTGGAAAAAATTGAAATAATGACAGGAACTGAAAATTTATTTTCATGGACTCTTGTATGTTGCAGACTATATATAAATGAAGATTATATAATGATAGAAGTTATATATATATATATATATAAATAATGAAAAAAAAAATTTCTCTGAATTATTCTAAAGAAACTAAATCTGATTATTGAAAAAGATAAAATATAAATTTTTAATCAGTTTCTTTTGGTACTAAAAGAAAATAACATAGAAAAGGAACTCTGAACGATGAATAGGCAATTAACGTGACTTTTCCATGTTTACTAAAAATAGTGTAAAAATGTTTTTATAGAATGGACCTGACAAAATATTAATATCTCTTTTTTAACGAAGTTTTTCATAAATGTATAATGACGTAAGGAATAATATTTCCTATTTACAATTTTTTAAATTTTCAAAGTAAACAATTTTTAATTGGAACAAAATTTGTTATTATTTTATACAATTTTTTTTACATAAAAGTTTATTTTAACTGTAAAAACGAATTTACGTCTTTTCGAAAAAAATATTATCTTAAGCTGAATAACACTTTTAACATAATAGTACCAGCGAGCCAAAATGGTACATAATACTTAGCCACTAAGAATGCTAAGAAAACACAATATCCTCTGGCTACGAATTTATGCAAAGGTGAAATACGTTCAATTTTTTTTATCGACGAACAAAAGAGAAACTTGTAAAGATAAAAAAAAAAAAGAAAAATAAATAAAAACCAACCGAATCATTAAAACATTATCTCTAAAACCTTGACAAAAATTCCTTGACTGTTAAACCATCCATTAAAATAAATTATAGAAATTAACGTATCCGTTAATTTTGCCTCAAACTAATCATCATTCGGCATACGAAATAGCAAGTTTGAAAACTCGTTACTCGAGTTATATGTACAAACCCTGTTTAACCCTGTTAAACCCCGTTTTCTCCTTAAAATCTCTGCCTACAGCATCTTCGAAACTCCTCTCGATTCTTTTCTCGACCGACAATGTACGAAATCAACGAAATATTTGCAACACATCACATTGTTACCCGCATTGCGTGGTTCTTAACATTGACTCTCGTTTCGAGGTACGGGAATATTTGCACGGATTGCAGTTGCTCGCGAACGAGCGCCTCGCGGCGGCACCATGGACACGCGGCATTTTTCGATCCAACGGTGCATGCTTCTCGACTCCTCTACTCGGTCATTACGCTATTTACATAAAAGTTGGTGCAATTGTCGGGAACGGTGATTAACTGGGATTACAGAAATCAGAAATGACGAGGCGCGAGAGGAGGAATGCAGGCGAGAAACTGGGTGATGTTGGGTAGCTGGCCATTACCTGTCTCCACTTTTTTACGTTTATTCTTCAGGGGATGGCAAGAAACAACTGTTCTGGAGATGAGGTACAGATTGTCGAGTATCGTTGAAGTAAATAACCTTCCAAGTGCAGCAACGATAGCAGCGATCGTTCTAATTGGAATTCAAAGATCACGCATCGAATGCGTGTATTATTGAAGGCATTTTCGCGATTGACGCGAGGGTAATGATTATGGAAAGAGCCATGGAGGATCAAGGTAAATTTATCGTGATGTACAGAAAAAGATAATTCTGCAGATGTACGGTTACTATTTTATAACGATCAAATATCTTCTAATATTTGTATAAAAGAAACAGATAGAGATCTTTTAAATTTAAAAAATCTTGTGAGATTTTGAAATTTGTCTATAATATAAATTTAAAAAAATAATATGAAAATTTATCAAGATGAAATTTTCTATAGAAATAATTATAAATAAGAATATTCATGATGACTCAACTTAACCAGGAAGTTCCCCTACAGGAATCCGTGATGTAGTAGATAGTTGTTGTGGGATCAGTTTTTGCAATGACAATGCAACAAGACTTTCACTTTTGAAGTGCAACTTTGCGGCGACAACTTCAGGTTTTTGTTGAAGCTCAATTGTAGAAGAACAAGTTTGATGTAGCTATTTTAAGTTAATTGATCAATTTATAGAGCAATCACTTTACTTTTTCAAAAAATTCAAATTCCTTATTGTTATTTTTTTGTGTATTCAAAAAGAAAAAAAAGAAGAAAAACATAGACAATACAAAAATATTATCCTACTATTCTCAATTTTTGGATCTAATTAGAATTTAATTAAAGATCTAACGAAAAGATTAAAAATCAATAGAAAAGATTTTGAAAATGAATCAAACAAGTATAAAATTAATGCGATCAAAATTTCCAAAACGTAGACAGCAGACATTCATTATCGAGCAATCGTGGTTGCCCAAGAATTTGCGCTTGTACCTCTAAGTCGCGTTTGCAACGGGCGAAGAGATTATTATCTGGTAGTCGTTGCCAGCTTGTCCTTGATCGATAAAACTGGTATAATTATCCTGAAACTCGAAAAGATATTCCATTTCGCCAAAAATTCTTGGATTATACATATTTGAAAAATGTTTTAAAATTTTTTGAAATATAATAAAGTCGACGATGCTGTTTTATAATATTAAATGAAAAAATATTAACTGAAATCCAACAATATGATTTTTCTTCTTGTTCTTCATTTCGAGAAATAAGAATAATAATCATAGAATACAAGTAATATTATAATATTATAATATTGAATAAAAAATAAAGTAAATAATAAAATAAAATAGTACAGTGAGAAAGAATAGAATATCTTGTATATTTTAATGGAATTCTTTCATTCCATATGAACATTCTAGCAGAGAAACTTTACTCTTCTCAGAGCAGAGAATGTATTAAATATAATCATTCTGAGGAGAAGGTGGGTGGTGGTTATGCAGGAGAAGGTCGATTCCTTATTATTACGTGACACCATTACGCAATGCACGTGGCTGGCGACGATCGAAAACGCTCGATTTCGTCTATCGGCATGGTAACAGAGAGGCCGCGATCCCATGCTGTCGCCGCCACGATTCGCGAGAAATTTGCCTTGGAAACATGCTGGCAAGTGACAGGCAAGCCGCTGCACCACTTTCCAACGATCATTCGTTCGATTATATTCGATCGAATATTTGTTCATACCACTAGTTTATTACTTCAATCGTTGTACAAAACTTTTAAAGATTTTAAAGCATTGAATATATCAAACATTGAAAATTTTTAATATAATATACGAAACACACATAGAAATTAATTAATAAAAATTAAATGTAAAGATATCAGATTTAAGAATTAATTACTTTCATTAAAATAAATAAATAGGATTCAAACTTGTATTTCCATTCTTCAAGAACTAATTTTTATCGATTTTTCTAACTCAAACAAACATATTTAACCTCAAAATTAATAAAGAATTTCAAATCTTTATTTTATTTGCTGACCGTAAAGATAGAAATGTGTGCAAGAAAACAAACGAGGACGAAAAAGTCGGTATCAATGGAAAGGGTCGCAAACCAAAGGAGTTAGACAAAGAGATACAGTAAGTAGCGAAGAAAGCTTGGTAAGAGGGGTAGCGACTATCGGGAATACAAGTCGTGAAGCAAGAGGGAGAGGAAATAATAGAAGGAGGGCGCGGCGGTCGGTCACTTGTTGCGATCCTGTTAGTTCACCTCTTCGCAGCCGTCTCAACGTCGTATCGTTGTCTTCTTTCATGTTCTCATGGTGTTCGTTCGCGCCATGATGAGACATGCGAGAAACGAAAACGCCGCCAAGCGGCGTCAAGAAGAATGAAATAAGAGAGCTTATTTTGTAGGATTATTGTGTAGGATTTATAAAGTTTTTATGGTGAATAAAAAATAGACATAAAAAAGAAATTATTAAGGAATTCTAACTAGAAGACGAATTCTGATTTTGTTGGGAAAAAAATGTCTTTAAAAATATTATGAATTTAGTTCGTAATTTTACTAAAAAATATTGCTAAAGATACGATTCTTACATCTTAAGATGGACTACTTTTAGAGGTTAGAACAATCAATGAATAATGGTAATGATTAATGTAATGATACTTAAGGGTATGCTATTCTACATTTATTGGTGGTTGATAACAAGCTATAAATTTGTCCTACTAATCCGCTGTCTCTGGTACACGAGGGTGTAATAAATAGACTACAGATGTATATGGGAGCTTGTAAAGGCAATGATGATATATAAATAAATACATAGTGCACATTTGTACCATCATTACACTAATAATACATACACTAATAATATATCTTATGTTTAAATTCTATTATAAATAATAAATACTAATACTAATATATTCTATTAGAAATAAAACTAAAATATTCAGATGCATGTACTCCTAAGTTTTAAAAAATTCATCGAGTCCATTTACATCTGGCTATGGTCCTAACATTCAGGAAGCTACTGTTCCAACGTGTATTGCACAAGTTCACCATATGAAGTGTATGTACTCACTATAATCGGTTACCGAGATAGGCTGTAGCAATGGTGTACCGTTACGTTTAGACTTACCTGAAACAAAAAGGAATGTATGCATTAGAAACAGACCTCTATACTGAAAAATCGCGTACCGTTTTACATTACATAGAAAAGAATAAATCAAAATTTTATATAATTTATTAATAAAATAGAACATACATACTTATGCGTAAATATGGTAAATGTAATAAAATTAAGTTTTTAAATAAATTTGAAAAGTACTGAATAATATTTAAAAATATTTGTATTTGATTCTTACTCTGAATAATTTTGTTTGCATTTGTTATTCGACCAGTCATATAATTAAGAAGTCTCATTAAAAATAGCGAAATGGTTAATACACATGTCACAGTTAACATGCATACGTACTAATTATAACTGGTGCTTGTTCTTTATCATTCTAAATGAAGACGCGAACAGACCTCGCTGTAATAGTGTCTGTTTCAAGCAGCTGATAAAGATGTGCCACCTGCCGATCGTCAAGATTACGAACAATTGAAAGGAAAACAATGTTACATCTGAGAGAACGAATCGTTGAGAGGAATTTGCGCGTTGGCAAAATTATTTCTGATTGCTATCTATTTAACAGGTAAACGAGAGTTATTTTTGGTACATTATCGTAATTGTCTTATCACATACTTGAATACTTCAAGTTATCGATATCTTATACTTTTTTTATATCGTATAGTTCTTTAAAGTATAAGTACAAATTTTTTTAAAATAATTAAAAAGAATTTAGATATGATTACTAGTATTAATAAATATCTACTATTTTCCATCTTATATTTTATTGTAAATTGAAAAAAATTATAAATTGAATTATAAATTGAAGAAAATTATTTTATTAAATTTTGATATAATATCAAACCATTATCTTATAGACCATTATCCTTGCATCCTAAACGCTACAAGAATTCATCAATGAATTTACTAATAGTCCATTCTCGATCCAGTGCCGATCATAAACCTTATCATATACCAGCATCCACGATATTGTCCTCTCTTCAACGTTACCGCCGTAATTATTAATGGCGAACGTGTAATGTATCTTACAGCGGAGATTCGGCGTTCACTCTATAGTCCGTCAACGTCGTTGCGCATCGAGAACGACCAAACGCGACCAGGCGGCCTCTCATTCTCCGTTCGTCCACACCAACACTCGCGCACACGTATTTATCCAACCAAACGAACGAACGAGCGCGTTTCCCGCTCGCAAAGCTCTCAAGCAGCCGCGAAACTATTGGCCAATCAAATGGCCGTGATCATCGTATACGTGACGCAGCCACACGGTCAATACAAACGCAACCTAACATGACTATGAACTATTGACACGACCTGCCAGAGCTTCTATTGACCTAAACAGTGCGCATCCACACGATTTAAACGGGGACAATTAATTCGCCGCACGGGTTATAGTGGCCTCGCGAGTGGCGCTGTAGTAGTCGGGGATCTAATGTAGGCCGTATAATTATTGCGTAATTAGCAAATTTGAGCACCACGGTTGGATCGATAATCGTAAATTATTGGGATTGGTCAGCCGAAGCTGATGCATTGCTTACGGCGATGCACGCTCTACGCCGACCGCGATATTGTTGCTGGAACCTGTGCGCGCATCTCAGCGCGCATATATTCACGTATTGTACGGTGTTATGGGGACCGCCTTTGTTTCCAGCGTGGAAAATTCGTTAGATAGAAAAATATCCTGTGCTCTTGACAAGAATTTTTTTTTTCTTTCTCTTTGTTTCTGGTTTGGTTTTATGGAGGTCGGATTGTTGGGAAAATTGAGTTGAAGAGTGATGTGGAGATTGGAACTAGTTTAGCAAGAGTCAGCGATCATATCATCAATTATTATAATAAAATTATTACGGTATGAAGTTATGTATTTCAATTATTCGTTTATTTAATAACGAATAAATGGATTAATTTTTAATTTTGTAAAAATAATTTTTAATCCTCGATCTTTTTGTTTCTATGAGATAAGTATTAGTGGTTAGATTAAATATATTATATATAACTGTAATTTAAAAATATTTGTACGAGTATGATTATAAAATTAAAAAATAAATGTTCCAGAATCTTTAGAATTTCTTGATAATTTATAATTAATATTCAATTTAAAAAATATTTAAAATTAAGAGATAATAGTAAAAGATATGTTTACGCCAATATTAATAGCATTATAATTCATATATGACATGTAGAGTATTGAAATTATTAGATAAAAAATATTTGATTTATGTTTAATATATTACAGCAGGTATTTTCCATTCAATCAGTGAGTGTCGAAAGATTTTATTTTCTAAGTTACAAAATAAAATATCTGCAATTGTATTATTCTCCAATAGAAGTCGATTTGCTAGTATATAATAGAATTCATAATCACGCTTTCTTGAAGAACTATGATTTGTTTCGAAAAATATTTCTGACGTCACGTATACACACTATCTTTATACTATATAAATACTAGAAAAATTGCATTAGTAGTTAAAGTATTGCACAGTTCATTTCTTAGTCACGCATTAGTACATCGAAAGATAATAGAATAGCTATATAAACACCGAGTGTTTTTTACTTTAAAACTAACGAGAAAAATTATATAAAAACCACCTCGTACCAAGATCTGACTTAATTCGATATTGCCAATCATACGATTCCCCTTTCTTTATTACCGTTATAAAGTGTTACGCACTCCAAGATCAATTATCTTCCATTATACTGCGCCATGACTCTTCTTTCACTCGAAACAAGTGAACAAATACAACGGCAAATAACTAACATTTTCTCTAACATGTTATAATTAAAAAAAATATTTTTAAGAAAATCTTCTTTTTCCACTTCCTCCTTTAAATCCATCCCTTTAAAACAACAACATACAATCAACAACCATTTGAACCCCCTCTTAAAATACAGGTAACAAGTATCACGAATTACCGTGGTATATGCTTTATAAAGGTATCATCATGCTTACGACAATCAATACCTTGATGATTTTATAATGCTCGTAAATGTTTTCACGTACTCATCTCGAAAATCTTAAAACACTTGTACAACTTGTACCTTATAGTATGATCCATCTCGTAAAAGTACCTGAACAAGTAGTGTAATTTGCTTCGAAAAAAAAAAAAAAAAAAAAAAGAAAAAAATCATTTGACTTCAACTCACAGGAATCTAAATAATAATACCGCGCACTTATCGATACGCTAAAAACAATTTCTACGTACATTCCTCTTGAAATACATTGATCTTCGATAACGCGTCGTAAAAATGCAACGCCTTCTTACATCGAGCACCAAACGAAACAGAATC
>NW_006263732.1:227646-228192 GCF_000469605.1 Apis dorsata | reverse complement strand
AAGAACAAAAGGAAAGGTAAACAAAAATGAAGGAGGAGGGGGGGAAACGCGAGAAAGAAAGAAGAAATGGGGTGGGAAGTAGAGAAGAAGCGGGCAGCGATGGGGAACGCGAAATTATTGTGAAACGAGTCAGTGACACGCGGCGCAACACGCTCGATATCACGCGGCGGGGGTGGATGACGATGTTCCCCGGCAGCGGGGCCGAATTTTTATCGGCGAAACAAGTGAATTCGGGTTTTGCCAATTCGGTGACCACGGATGGCTACGCGGCACGGGGCAATGATTCCGCGTCCAGTTAATATCCACGATCGAAAGGATGGACGGGATGGCCATCGATGTACACCGAATACATACATATAGGAAAACCTGGTATGTACACAAGCGCAAAACGGCGAGATCGTTCCGTAAACGCGAACGACCGGAGGCCGAGTAGCTCCGCGGATAATAATTATTTTCGTCATTTCCTGGCATTCCACGCGGCGAGCCCATCAATCCGAAAATCGTATAAACCAACTGTCACATTCACGCCCAAATTCAAAACAGGAA
>NW_006263732.1:223007-227288 GCF_000469605.1 Apis dorsata | reverse complement strand
AGGGGAGGGGAGGGGAGAGGGGTGGTGGTCCTCGACCGCGCGTATCCCCGTGCCTCGTGAAATACCATTTAATCCCCCGTGAAATCCGGTTTAATTTCACCCGGCACAATACACCCGCAGCTTCGTTCGTGTTGAGTGTTTCCTCGGTACATGTTCGCCAATGATCGAAATTACATCTGCAAAGATTGATCGTCGAAAAGGGAAACGGCCGATTCGTCGATCATCTTACGATCAGATATACACGATGGGACGATTGTCAAGGAATTGACGACTACGAGTATTTCGATCTGACATCTGGAAATTATTTAGACGTTGGAAAAAATTTGGATGTTGGGAATGAGTTTCTTCTCGGGAAGATTTCTTTGAGATGAAGGAAAAGTAAGTATCTGATTTCACTTCTGGAGAATGAAATCTGAGCGTAAAATGTAAACTGATGAATGAATATTGTTTGAGTATTTTTGATAAAGTGGAACGTTAACAAGTTGTCAAGTGATTAATACGATACGATGTTATTTGCATAGAATTGAAATGCACATTTGTTATTTTATGCCACTTCGCGTTTAAAGACATTTATTCAAACAAATCTTATATTCCTCATCATTCATATTCTTTTCAACGAGTGATTTCTAACCTCTAATATTTTTTATTTCTATTAGAATAGATTTTATAAACATTTTAATGAAATTTGCAAAAATTCTCTTAGAATTTGATCGATAATATATAAAAATATTATTAGTATATATTATTTTATTAGGATTAAAAAAAAATTTCATTTAAAATCTTTTTTTAATATTTGAGTTTGAATAATAGATGTAATATATTAAGTTAGAAATTAATTTGAATAAAATAAGTAATTCAACTTAAATTTTTTATTAAATTGAATCATATCGATATTGATAAAAAATTGTAATATATAATAATAAAAACAAAGAAGAAAAATAAAAGACAAGTAAAATTCAGAAAATTTATTCTTTTGAAAGTACTTATTGCAAGATAAAAAGCTATTGAAAAGGGGTTCTTTTGTTAAAGGCAGTCATTGCTCGAGCAGCTTTCGCCCTTTTCATTCTTCTACTTTTCGATAGGCCGACAATTTATCCACACGGGGTTACTATTCGAGCCCCCTATGTTTGCTTATGCTAACATCCAACAAGCAGTGATATTAAGCCGCGAGCTGGATCCTGTGAATCGAACTGTAGTGCATGCCGGGCTCGGTGGATCGGTCTCTGGGCTTGATATTGGAAATTCACCATGAGAACGTTCTCTGGACATGGCATCTCAACGTGACCACTAAATAGAGATGGACCGGCTACGGTTTTATTTTTGTTTATATCTGTCGATTCTCAATTAAAGGTATGTCAATTAAATGTGACATGGGATAAAAAGGAAAAATATACACGAACGATCTTCATTATTTTCTTGTTTGTTCCTTTGTCATTAATTACTTTTTTACACTTTTTTCACTCGATTAGAATTATAAAAAAAAATATGATAAGTAATCAGAATCCAGAATCCAGAAATTGATTTGTAAAGCTTAAGTAATGATTCTAAAATTAATCATATCCTATTATAAGGAGCATTTATTTTTACTTATTTATTCACTTATTAATGAAAATTTGTAACATTAACTGTATGAAAAAATATGAAAAAATACCAGTTAGTTTCTTAGAAAACTGATAATTTTTAAAAAATTATGGCTAAAATTTTATTTTCATTATGTATGTGGTATAATATCTTATTATCTTGACTATAAACTTGTTTTAAACAAGTAAATTTTTATGCATGCATTTCTTCTTGTAAGTTATTTATGCATAGACTATTCGTGTTTGAGTTGAAAGATACAAGATACGAAATAAAGATACCGGCAATGAGATTCTAAAATTGTAATTATATTCAATGACCGATTGCGATTAGGATAGAAAATCTAAAAATATAGTATTTTACAACGAATTAATGAAATATTATTTGATGAAAATATGAATAAACTAAGAAATTTTTTATATTAAATTAAATTTTTACAAATTCACGATGAATAAATTTATAAGAAAAAAATATAGTAAAATTATTTGCAAAGAAATCATGAAATGAAAATATTATAAATAATAATAACAATAGAATAATAAATTTTAAGTTATATATAATATATTTTAAGTTATGAATGATCATATAATATTCATAAACATCAAGTAAACATTAAGATTTGAAAAGTGATGATGATTAATTTAATAATCTTGTTTTCAAATATTTCCAACAAGAGAATCTTAAGTCAAATTCATCCCTTGTTTGACAAGATTCAGTTGTTCACTCAACATCACTTGTAGGTGGTAATTAATGTTACACGTGTAAACTCTGATAATTCACACTACTGAAGAGCTTCATTTTACAGAGAGAAATAAACACATTAAAACTATTTCCAAATATTTACATAACAAATAGACATAAAAATTCCAAAATCAAGATATTGAATCTTCTAATATGATGTAGTATTATTATAACAATATACGAAAAACGACCAAATTTATTTTGAATACGAACGATAAAATTTACTCGTAAAGATTTATAAAGCAAACATGAATACATTCGATGCGTTCGTAAACCGCATTTAAAGAAAACAAGCTTTAATCTGCTTTTCATGTTAATGCGTGACCTCATATCGCAAACGAAGGTGGCGACGACAGTGCACTGCCGCGCGTTTGCAATGGCGCGACAGTATTGCGCACAGCGACGCCGACTAGCGCATGTATCGCGTAACAAAGACAGATCAAGTAAACGAATGGACGCGAGGAAGAGAGTTAGACGGAACCACGGGAGTGGAGGAGTAGCAGCAAGTACAGGAGGGAAGGGGGAAGCGTGGATTTGCGACGTTGCCGGCATGCGCATACTAGTGGCGACAGGTCAATCCCGTGTAATCGTAATCGTAATTGCAATTGTATTCGTACTCCGGTTTATGCTTCAAGAACAAATACGAGGACACAGGATCATTGAAGGACTTGTAACCAAAGCAGGGGATATAACTTGAAATAGAAACAGAAAGAGATAGAGAAGGAACGAGAAGACGAAAGAAAACGAGAAGGGTGGGGTAAAGTGGGTGCTCATGAAGATTGAGAGAAAGGTAATGGAGGGCAGAGGGTGCTGGTGTGCGGTACGTTACACCTGCACGAATGCAGTTGCCACTATATTGGATCGTGTGGGCGCGGTGGTGTCATCTCTCGGCGATCTCTCGAGTGACCTCCCTTTCCCTCTATCTTTCTCTCTCTTCAGACCAGTTCCGCTCTTCTTCGGAGGCACGTCTAACCTAAACTAACCTAACCTCACCGCATTTGCCCCTTCCCTTTTCTTTTCTCATCGGCATACCCACTGTCTATGGTACCACGAACTTCCCCTCTGCATCACGTTCGCCCCACCATCGTTTTACCTAGTGTCCACTTCGCTTACAGTGAGAACTATGGGTGGGGTAGGCATGGGGAAACACAACGTGGCATAGGGAGGAGGTAGAGGGCGAGGATAGAGATACTGCTCCACAACGTTGTCTTGCTTTCCTGCCTCTTCGTTCACGGTCACACCCGCAGTGACACTCAATTAGCGGCAAACAAGCAATTCAATGATTCACCCGAATACAATTACCACTCAAGAAATGTAACATGATCTTAATGATACATGAATTTCTCAGTACAATTAATTTTGTTGCGAAATTGCTACAAATAAATTCATGAAATATAAAATGTTATATTATTACAAATATTTGCAAATTAATAATTAAATTAGTTTCAATTTAATGATGCATATTAATAATTATTAAATAATTATACAGCTTTCTACAATACAATATAAATATACAATTACAAATTTTATTTTTTTTATATGTAAAATTAATAAATTTATAATTTTAATAAATTAATAAAAAATAAAAAATATTTAATATTCAAAATGCATCTTTAAAAGTTTGTATTTTGTAAATATTGATCTTCAAATATCATAATTTTATTTATTTTAACAAATACAAATTTTAACTAAAATTTTATATAATCATGTTCACAAAACACAAAGGATCAGTATCTAAAAAAATTGCAATACAAATATAAATAATTATATCGTATCTTTATTTCGTGTATAATTCGAAAACTTTCATACGATAGTAATGTCGACATCCTCGGCGCCGTGAATTGAGAACCACTGAGGGTACAGTATCAGACCGGCTCCACCTAGCATAGGGTGAACGGGTCGGAGGCCGTTGGTTCCTCATAGAGTTGCTCTCTTCTTATTATTATTACACGAACGCTCGCG
>NW_006263732.1:217941-222589 GCF_000469605.1 Apis dorsata | reverse complement strand
CGCATCCGGTGCACGCATGCGCGAGCACCGTGCTTTACCGGGAGGGGAGACCGTATGATCGCCTGGTGGGGATGAAAATACAGCGAAGGGGAAGTAGTCCATCGTGACACGTGGTGGGGTGGAAAACAGGTTGAATCGCGGGCGAGGCATCACGCTGACCGAACCTGCCTAGAGGAAGTGGCAGGGGAAGATATTGTAGTTGAGTAGTAGGGGAAAATCACAACGCCGAGTAGCGAGGTGGGGTGAATGCTGCATGGGTGGGGAGTACGCGGCAAGTATCGAGGGGTGTCTAGGAGGTTGCCGCACTTACTCGTCTTACTGTGGATTACCATTATCATTATTCCTACTTGTCGGGCGCCACTGATAGGTACGTGTCAGGCAACCGTTATGATCGGGATATTATGTACATACTCGTCATCAATGTTTTTCATATATTTACGCAATTTGTATATCATAATTTTCGTTTATCCTTCTTAAAGCATAATATTTTTTCCCGCGTTTTTTTTTTATTTTTTTTTATTCCTAATATTTCTGTTTTCTATTTTCTTTTTTTAATTTCAATTGAATAAAGTTTAAAATGTTTCTGTAAATATTTTTATATCTTTTATGAATATAATTATCGAGATTTCACTTTGATCAGTGAGTTTACTGGAAACTTCATTTGCGAGACTACGCAATTAAAAGGAGCACTTCCTTCTTTTGAATCATGTAGTGTAACTTTCCTTTGTCTTTTGATCGTTTCCTGAACATTATATTATTTTTTTTATCTGCATTTATTTTTATTTTTTTTATAGTTGAAAATTACAAATATAATTATAATTTTAAAAAATATATATATATATTAAATTGATTTTTTCAATTACCATTGATTTATAATTACATTTTTTATTAATATCAAACTAGAACAATAATTATTTTTGGTAAGATGTCAATTTCTTTTTCATTTTTGTTTGCATATTATACGATCATGTTCCATAAATGTTTATTTGTCGTTTTCTACAAAAAATATATTATGAATTATCCTTAATGCATTTTCATGAATTTTCATTCATCATAGAAAAGTACTATTTCTTCTTCTTTAAAAGAACTTCTATTTCCGACAGATATAATGATCTCGCCAACGCAAAGAAATATATAAAAGATTATGATATCCATGCAAAAGGAAATATAAAAAATAACAAATTGAAAGGTAATAGATGCGAATTATTGAAGATAGTTAAAGAGTAATGATGAAACTATGCTTGATTAGATTGCAAATCTGATATAGCTATCAATTCAATTCTGCATAACATCGAATATTATCAGTTACTGTTCCAAGTTATATCATAGTAGATGTATGAAGATAAATCTCAGAATATGTAGTAGATACTAAACCAGTTAAGAAAATCATAGACTATGGTTGTAATTGAAAAATTGTTTCTGACTTGAAATCAATTGAAATTCTTTTATTGATGACGATGAAGAATTGTTTATTTGTTATTGTTTGCTTTCCTTTTTGCATTTGACGTACATAATAATAGTTTCTTTATTTCCTTATTAAATTCGAAATTATTTTTAAGAATGATTTAGTTGACGAATTTAAAATTTATAATCCTAAAATATTTATAAACATCAAATATTGGGTATTATTTAAATATTATATAAAATAACATACAAACAATAATAATATTCATTTTCTCTATACATAATATATTAAAAATTCTTTTGAATTACCCACTTTCCAAAAATATCAACATCATTGAGACTTGTTCCATTCCATTACATCGTGTAAACTCGTAAACACAGTTATTTACGTACGTATAAGCTAGCACGATAGCAAGCAGACATACTTTCCAGAGCTATTGTGTACCAGTCACTGGAGAAGAATCTAATGATCAACTCATGAATCAACTCCTATAAATCAACCGAACTCGTTCACAAATAATTCAACAAATGTACGCATAATACGCGAGTGCGCAAAAATCGCCGCCATTAAGCGCGTAGCTGCGCGCGCAGGCCCCGATCACACCCCGTAACGCGCTAAAGGATTTTATTGCCATGGCCTACGCGCGTGCGCGCAGCAACTTGGCGATTTTAAATAAGGATCGTAAGTCAGCCGTCTACCTCGTAAGTCAGAACGTCGCGTCCCGACGTGCCATTCCGAACAAAGTGGATTTACGCAGTTGGGTTGTATTTATCGACTGGTCCTCAATGGCCACGGCTCGTACCATTAGTATTAGCTGGTAGTCGATTATGCTCTTCACGTTTCTTTCTTTTTTTTTTTTTTCTGTTGGGGGACCGTGATAGAGGGAGGACACGGAAAAAGAGAGAGAGAAGATACAGAACGTGAGTTTCGCGGCACGAATCTCCACCGATAGGAAGGTTGGATGCCATATTCGTTAAATCATTCTCAGCTCGGTCATATAGAACGAGGCAAATGCAAGCGCGCAATTATCGTCCATTCTGAACGAAACCCATCGTTGGATATCTTTTTCCGTTCATCTCTTTTTCTCTTTGCACTTTCTTTTCTCCCGTTTCGCGTTCTCCTTATTCTCGCCTCTGGTGGCGCATATATACCTTCGAGAGACGCTGCTTGCTCCGACCTTCGAAGAATTCGTCCTTGAGTCGGCAGACGTAGGTAGGCTGAATAGCGACTCCGATTGTGCCCTCTGACCGAACGCGTTCGACTAAGCCAGCTTTCAATTAGGTCGAAGTCTAATTGCCGCTAATATAAGTGGGCTATCAAATTGTTTAAAACTTTATAAAGATATGAACGGTAATCATTTATATACATTTAATTTTAAATAATCAGATTTAATGGATATTAATATTATCCATTTCATAACATATTTAAATAATATATTTTATTAATTAAAAAGGGGGGATTTTTTTTATAATTTTAATTAATTTTATACATTATCTTTATTGTAGAGTAAATCAGAGATGACGAAATGATTTGAATCGTTACATGATGTTTGTACATTTTTGCATCAGAATAATTCGATACTTTCTTGCGTCAGCGACATAGATTTATTGCTTAACTAAAGAAACATGAATATTTTGTAAGAATTTAAATATCCCTATAATAGTCCAATCTGTTTTTTTATAATAGTCCAATCTTTAGACAAATTAGCAATAGACTAAACAAGTATGTTGAAATTATTTTTAATTTTAATTTTATGATAAAAATTTAAATAGATAGAAATTTTTATTATGTATTGATTATGTATTCAGTCGAATTTTGTTAATTTTTTGTAAATCATTGATAATCATGAAATAACATTTCCTTATAATAATTAAATAAAACAAAACTGATATTTTCAATTAATATCAAAATAAAAATTTTTAAATAATATTAACAGCACTAATTAACAGTTTTAATATGATCCACTTTTATATAATAATTGCAATACTTGAACGCTTATTAGAAAGACGCTTACAAGATGAAAGACATCGAGTTCTACGAAATTCTACGATTGTTTCTATTATCTGTAGGCGACAGACTCTATATAACCGGTCTATATACATAATTAATGTCATCAACTATACAAAAGGAATCTTTAAACACGCAAGTAAGAAGATAATTCTAAAAATTAATCTAATTAATAAATATACGTATTAATGAATTTCATTTAAACTGAATTTTTCTAATAATATTTTCTAAAAAAAATTTTCGAAAAAAAAAAAAGAAACTTGTCAGAAAAGTTAAACTCGCTGAAATCTAACGTCATGCCAATTCAACAGCATATTTTTCTTTTTGTCTTCAACTAATTTACGTAACAATTAACGCGAACAAGGAACCCGGAATTTCAGGCCTCGGCGGTGCACGCATGATATTACTCTTAAACGAGCCGATTAAGAAGCGGGCAAGGAAGAAATTTCGAGTCCGAGGCGAAGTTTGCGTAACAGACGATAAACAGGGTAATGAGATTGACGTAAGGCAGGCGCAGACCGCGAAAGCGGAAGGATTAATAAAGTTAATTGGAGCAGATCGGAGAGAAGTCCCAGCGACAAACGGCACTGCTGGTGCTCTCGTAACGCTTAGATTATCCCTTGTATACGAACCGCGACCTGTCATGTCGAAGTGCATCCGGTGCTCGCCTTAATGGACACGTCGCGCATGCCACGTATGTACGTATAATGCGACGTAATAACGCGACACGATTTTCCATCCGATGGGCGATCAGCAGTGTTGGTTGCTTGGACGAGCAACAATCGAATGGTATTCGAGAGCTGATCAGGGACGAACATCTTACCTGAACACTTATCTTACTATGATATACACATCTATCTATCACCGATACAATCTTTGTCCAAGGTTGAATTTTTTACTTCGTTATTAATCTTGTAATATTACGTGTAAAGATATTATTGCACAATTACTTGATCACGGTAATAAATGAGATATTTAAATTTTTCCTTATTGAAGATGCTATCAACAAAATTGAATCACAGAGGAGATTTTTCAAACAAAAATTTCAAATTGCAATGTTAGCTTTATTATACTTTGGTATATGTCATTTTTTTCAATTTCTAATCATAGTGAAATTTATGAGATTTAAGAAATCAAGAGAAAGAATTGATTAGCTATATTGTTTCGCCATCTTTGTTTATCAACTTTGTATCTAGCGCAAGAATGTTTCGTTATATATACTTCTCGAAAGTCATG
>NW_006263732.1:216872-217616 GCF_000469605.1 Apis dorsata | reverse complement strand
TGTAATATATATATATATATATATATATATATATATGTATGTGAAATTCAAGATACGCGATCCATTACTTCTAAATTGTTGCCCGAAGAATGGACAATCGAAGTTTACATTGAAAAAATTGTTGATAAAAAAATTTTGAGGGACAACTTGCCTCGAGTAGTAACAACCGGTTCTATGAAAAGTTTCGTGAAATACTGTCGCTTTTTGATTGCGCGACACTGAAGAATTGCGAGGAATGTATGGAAGTTGTTGGACGAGTTCGAGCGAGCTAGCTTTCTCTATGCTAGAAAAACTCGTGTTTCGTCACTTCAGAGATTAATTAACTTTAAGAAATTGATAGCCAATGTTCGGCAGTACTTATATCAACAAATTTCTCTTGCACGAGATAACGCGATAAACGCAAAGTAAATATAATCTAATCCTATCTTGCGTTTATTTGACTTTAAGCAAAACATTTCGAACGATTATTTCCTATTATTTCTTTCCTTCGATTTCTTATTTATAAATTAAATGTTAAATTATTAAAACGAAAAAAAAAAAAAAACACTAAGAGAAAGAAAGCAAGACACGTTGAATTGGTCAATGTGAAGCGTTCTTTAATAACACGGAAAAGCAAACATCGGATCGATTCTTCGAACGTGTTACGAGCGATCACTATGTGCAGGCACCTATGTCCACCTAGCTTCTGCACGCGTAGCATTCCACTCGGCCGGTACTTTCGGTGCACACGTGGAATTAACCACC
>NW_006263732.1:208034-216645 GCF_000469605.1 Apis dorsata | reverse complement strand
CGCCGGGCCACGGGATTGTCCCTCGTGTCTCTACGATTACCTAGAACGCGGTAAACGCTCGCTGCGTTACCAACAGGTAAAACGTTCCCGCTCGTTTACCGTGCCGAGCCAGCCGGGTACACACGGATAATTGCCACTTAACCGTGGATTGTGTATAAAACGCGATAAGAAAAATAAAAAACGAAACGGTTTAACAAGTCTCGCCGTGAACGACGATGAGTCATTTAAACGGCGGCTCGTGTTCAACGTCGCGTGAATCGTTTCCCCGAAGGGTATACGTTAGGATGTTTTCTAGGGGAAAAATACGGGTGATCCGTGAGCAACGCGGATCAAAGACTTAGATGCGTATTTTCTTCCTTTCTGTTTAATTATTTTTTTTTTTTTTAAACAGATCTCACACTGTATTTATTTTCTCAAATTAATTTATTTTTAATCTTATCTCCCTATCCAATTTTAATGTCTAATCTATACGTCTTACAACTCTTAAAGAGATCATTACAATTATTTTTTGTTGAAATTATTATTGATTGAAATTTTTTCCGGAAGAATTTTAGATATTTATTTATTCAATATGGTTATTAGATTAGACTGTAATATTCTATTATTGACTGTAATACTGATTTATATGCAAATATGAAAAGAAGTCTTACAAGTTATTTGCCTATCGTAAAAAAAGTTAGATTGTATTATCGAAGCGAAAATGGCACGTGTCAATAACAATCCATTAAAAAATGAATTGTGCATATTTATAATAATATAAATAATATGATAATAAACAATATAGATAATATGAGTAAAGAAATATAATAAATATAAATAAAATCAATAAAAAAATAACATAGACAATAAGAAAAAAAATTAAATTATTTAAAAACGAATTGTGATTGCAATTGTGATTTTCATATTAATTGTAATTTACATGGAAATGAAATTCTATAAATAAATCTATATATTAATAAGTATGCCAATGATGTAAGGTTGTTATAAAATGATGATGAAGCACAATGCGAACGAGAATGATATAAAAAAAAAAAAGAATTAATTTACATAGTTTATTTTTAGATAATTGATTTTTTAATTATTTTGTTAATGCTATATTTCCTCGTCCATAGTTACGTAAAAAAAGAGATTATATTTCCTATTTATAATTTTCTGTACGCGTATTTGATGATTTACAAAATCAATTATATTTGTAAAAAAATATAACAAACAAATTGATTTTGAAACAAAATACGAATATTTGTCTATCATTCCATTCTAACTAATACTTTTGACTTACAATTTAAATTTTAAATTCATTTTCCACCAAATTTTTTCAACGATCGATCCTTTTCAAAAAAAAAATCATTTAAAATACTATTCCATCCTATCTAATCACTATCTGATCACTATCTGATCAACAACAGTCATTCAAAATCCGTTATTTAGCTATTTACCGACCAATCTACATCGATTTAATCCTTGCAAAAAAAATATATTCGCATTGAAAAACATCGTGTACACAAAATTATCCATTCGTTATATCCACAATTTTCATGGATAAGATCATTTACCTTTTACTTGTCAACCACGACTAATAATCTCGTAAAGACACGCTGTATGGTGGGTAGGTTATGAGTGCAGGGAGAAGATCTTTGTGGAAGAGGACGCAAAAGAAAAGGAGGAAGAAAAATAAGAAGAAAGGGGGAAGAGAGACAAAGGGGGAATATGGCAGAGAATTAGAAGAAGAAGAAGAAGAAGAAGAAGAAGAAGAAGAAGAAGTGAAGAAGATGGTGGAAGAAGAAAGAAGAAAGAGAAGAAGAAAGGATCAACAACCTGCGGGCACTCCTCTGCATCGAAGGTGGAATCCTCCTCCAGTGAAACCAATGAACTATACTGACAACGGCAGATCTATCCGCGTCTACGCTACGCGGCGGCATAGAGCTGCGGTGCACGTATCTTCAACCATAGAAAGAGAGAGAAAGAACGATAAAGAAAGAGAGGGAGAGAGAGAGAGAGAAAGAGAGAGAGCTTCCATACCTAACGGTCGCAAGAAACTTCGACCATTATTGCGGTGATTGCCTGGTACCTGTTAACGCGTAGCCACGCAGATATTCGCTGGACGCCGAGGATCGCCAAGGTCAATGCCACCGAGACACACCGATGGGGATCGAACCAGCTCGAATCCTAGTTATCGGCCACACCCGATTTCTACGAGAGATGCAACGTTGCGAGAGATCGACTGTCCCTATTTCGATTGTTTATAATGGATTAAATTTACGAGGAAAGGCGGAGATTTCAGATTTTTCTGATTCATGAAATAATGGGAATTATAGAAAGTAGAGTTATTTATTTTGATTATATGAATAATTCTTTAATGGAGAATATTTAGAGGTTAGAATTAATTTAATTTTTTTGCTTAAAATGGATCGATAAATGTAATTATTGTAGGTCACGTTTCTTCATCTAAGTATAATATAACTCTTATAGAAGAAATTATTTTTTTATATTAAATTATCTATAAAATATCCAAGTAAATTCTCAAATATCTTAATTAATATCTATTCGTCTTTTCAAAGACGCCATTGAAATGTTAATCTTATTGTATGAAGTTGCCAATCAAGGAAAATTTCTTGTTTGAAAATCATTTTTTTTTTCTTTTTTTAATTTATTCGACTCGTTAGACGATAGCAATGAACAAGATATGAAGAATTGATATAAGAAAAAATTGAGAATACGACGTAATAGATTCTTGAAGTTTCTATTGCTTGGTTTTTTACTACTACTAATTAATTTCCAAGAATTAATTCCAAAAAAAAAAAAAACTAACCTTCGCATCAGGAAGCTTCTCAGTAGGTCGAGAAGAACAAAAGGAAAATTGCTTTCTTTTTTTTTTTTTTTCTTTTTCATAAACGTTAAATTTCTTTCGCGGTTCGCACGAGTCGCACCGCGAAACCGAAGTGTTATTCACCGACTAATATTAGAATCACGGTGTTCACCGTGAAAGTCGGTCCTGCGGAGAACGAGCCTTTGAAGAAATGGAGCAACGCATTTCAACTGGTGGATTGCGTTACCCACAATGCCGCGTATTAATTAACGGTGCAATCTTTCGTCTTTTTATCTGGCCTAGTTTTCCTTACAAACAACACGAAAGATAGATTAAAACAAATAATAGAAATAATGAAATCGCACAAGAGATAATATTTATATAGTGTTTCCTAAGCGTTCTTTGTTTGCTTCTTAATTTTGATCCGATAATATAATGAACGATGAGAATTCTCAATTCGCATATTATTTTTTTTTTTTTTTTTTTACAATTTTTGTACAAATTTTATATTGATTACGTAGTCGTTTAGTAAGAAAAAAAAAAAAAGAAAGGAAGTTTCCGTTTGTTCTTCGCGGCCTGCTGAGGGGGTTCCTGATTCGAAGGTTAGTTTTTTTTTTTTTTACAATTTTTGTACAAATTTTATATTGATTACGTAGTCGTTTAGTAAGAAAAAAAAAAAAAGAAAGATGAGAATTCTCAATTCGCATATTATTTTTTTTTTTTTTTTTTTAGAAAATTATAGATTTGTATTCGACAAAAATTTTTACAATTTTTTTCTACATTCTTAATCTATTTTTTATCTTACTAAACGACTACGTAATCAATATAAAATTTGTACAAAAATTGCACAAGAAATTCTCCACATTTTATCTTCTATTTTTCTTATTTTTAATGCGAATAAAAATTCTTGCTCATTTTTAATTCAATAATAAAAATGGGATGTCCAGAAGCTACGGTCATAATATAAACATACTAAAAAATAATCTCGCAAGGCAGAGATGATAAAACCAGTATAAACCATAAAATTATATGAGAAACATCGTCCTTTCACGCTATACTCTTTCCACGCTTCCACATTTAAAATCTAATATAAAAATTGAGAACCCCTGCGAAGGGTGCATAACTTCGCCACGGTATTACACGCTATGCCCGCACGAGTCTGTTATATCCAAGACTTGTCTCCACGGGACTAGCACAGCTGTTTCGTATCTTTCTCTCTCGGTCGTTTAGCCGACTTTCATCCCTTGCCATCAATCTGTTCCCTTCTATTTCATCTCGCTCACCCATCGACCCTTTCTGCGTGTGCACACACAGATTCTGCTCCCCGTATGTGCTCTTCCTCTCTTCCGTTTAGAATAGGAAAATTATAATACGCCCGACTCGAGATGCGTGTTCGACACATAATCTTATGCATAACCGATCTTCGAATTATTCGTTTAAAATAAAAATATTGCCTGGAGAATATGATTGTTATTCTGCGTGCATGACTTCTGTTGAACTTCACGTTGAATGTATATATTGTTTGAAATGATCGAGAAGTTTCTAGAGTTTCTGACCTTGAATGTACGATTATGGAATGGGAATACATATACGTATATCTATTTTAATAAATTAACGTCCTGTAAATTAATAATTTCAAAATATAATAGTTTAATATATTAATAATAAATTAAATATTTAATTTCTTGCGTTAAAAAACTTTTAAGATTCTTTTAAATTTCTTTTATTAATTTGATATGTTTGAATTTAAAGTTCAAATTTTTAACTTACTTTAAATGTTTGAATTTGGTTAAAATAAAATTTAAATTTAAAAATATTTTATTTTAAAAACTATAGAATATGTAGAATTATTTCCTTTTTCACATATATTTTTGTAATTAATTCTCTAAATTTATTTTCAATTTATGACGCTAAGTATATAAATAATTTCATCAAGTAATTTATTTAATTAATTGTTTGAGTGTATTTTTAATTTGTGACGATAAATATATAAATAACTTCATCAAATAATGAAGTAATAAACCTATATACATAAATATTTCTTATATTTGAATATTTTCATACTTTCATACTTTCATACTTTCAGAAAGTCTCTTTCTAAAAACCGGATGTATATATATATACTATATAATTTCACATCGATTCAGTAAAGCTTCGTGAATGCTTCGCAACACGAAGCCACATCGATTCGATTAAATTTTCTCCATCCTCTTACCGGTATACCTGTTGCTCGCTATAGAATCAATTCATTTATTCCACCCCGCATATATATCTAAAATATTAACAAAAATTCATGCTTTATTCTCTATAAAATATTATTTTTAAAATCATTAAACAATCCTTTTATTTAAATTTCATTCAAAATTTTTATTATCTTGTCTTTATGATTAAAAATTTCTTTTCATGACTTTTTATTCAGCTTTTGCATCGAAATCTTTATTCCGAGATATTTTATTTTCAAACCATTGTCAAAACAGGCGAGATCCGTGTAATTTTCAAATTCTATTTTCAAAACGGTAATTTTTCACGCAGGCTTCCACAAGAAAAGAAAAAGAATCCCTGTAATGCCAGTTTTACATTACGCGCAGATACGCTCAGGCTGCTCGCCGTAGGATGCGATCTACCTGCGAACGTGTAATTCGCTTAATAGCGTTCTCTCTTTCTGCCACTCCTCCATCTTTTTTCCCTTGCCCCGGCGTGCAGCGCTCCACGCAAGAACTAATTACCTGTTACACACTCCGCAGAGTAGAAAATGTCAGATTCTAATTCCCGCGCGCACGCAGAAACGGAAGCTCGCATGGAAGCCGTATCAAAAAGCTGGACGCGCGCGCCACCTGAGAAACGATTAAATCGTTTGAAAAACATTTAAGCTTTCTATAATAGACGCGTGTGCCGTGTGTTTTTTTTATGAAAGAAGATAATATATATGTTTTTAAGATAATAAATTATTTGTTAATATAGATTACAACATAATGTAAATATGTTGTAATCTTATAAATTTATATTTGTGTAGAAATAAAATTAGTAAATAGTAATGAAATAATAAAAATAATCTAATGAAATATAATAATAATCAATATAGTAAAAAAAAGAAAAAAATAATAAATAATTAAGAAAGTAAAAATAACAAAAGAATAAACGTAATAAAACATATTTTTAAATTTCAAATATTTATCGTAGGATTTATCATGATTCAAAAAGCTATAAAATAAGAACATAATTAAAAGAAAAAATAAAATGAAATTAAAATATAAAATATTCATAAAAAAATTTAAGATATCGAAAAAAGCATTTAATAAACGAACAGAATTTTCAAATTAATTTAAATTATTTTAATATAATTTTTAAATAATCTTATCTTTATTAATTTTATTTTATAATAAAATTTATATTGTTCAATCTAAATATAACTTGTTAAAATCCCATTAATTTATCTATGAAAAACATTCATATAAATATTTTATGAAGTTGTATTTATTATATCTCTTATTCTATTTATCATTTATATATTTTTGCCACGGATTGAACACCACTGCGCACAGGAAACGTTTGTAGTGTGATTAGTACGGAGAGGCGTGTACTACCTCGATCGCGTACGTTTGCTGTCAGCTGTCGGTGAAGAGGGTCCAAAGCATCAGCGAGCGACCGACGACCTTGCCGTCCAGTTGTCTTCGCTCGAATCGACTAATTAATACCGTAACGCTGGCCACGGTATGTCACGGGAATGGCGCTGATAATCTTTGCGCCCGAAACATTTCGCACAGAAGTGAAACGCGCGCATACGAACTCGGTGTAACGCGTCGTTTTCGTGGTCCTCTCCCCACTCCTTCTTCCCCATGCTTTGTACACAGTCAACTCTCGACTTACACAAATACAATTACAGCACGGGATTCGGTTAATCGAGTCCATGTAATTTAATCAATGTAATCTAAAGTAATTTCGCTTAATTGCCTTAGTATTTAATTGTTCTTTTAATTTGATTGCGGCAACGATTGAAGAAGTGAAACAACAAGATTCTGACTGAGAGAAAATCGAATATATTTAAATTTTTAATGGTTGGCACTTTATATGATTTCGCGCATGCATCGAGAAACATTTTACTTCTTGATTGAATATTTGAAAATAATTATTTGACGAATATAATCTTCGTTAATGCATTCTCTATTTTCTATAATAATGATACTTACATGATATCAATCAGATAAATTTTCCTGAATTTTGATATATGATTCCGTGCTGTATAACTGTATATATGTTGTATATTAGAAATAATATATATTATATGGAATAACTATAACTTAGATATTATAGCAGATAATAAATTTATAAATATAATAATTATATAAAGAATATATTGATAATAATGATGATAACAATAAATTTGATAAATGATTGCACGTATACCATTATACTATTAAACTTTCTTATGATGCTTAATTACTTCCTTTTAAATTTTTTACGAAAATTTGTTGAAAAATAAAAAAAAAAAAGTTCGGAAAGTTTCTTCTTCTGTTCATCAATATATTTATACATGAATTTAATAATAATAGTCTAATATCAATGTTTTCTTTTAACGTTGATTTTGACCTTAATCTGACTGCAAGTCATGAACGCTTTATTCCAACGTGATATGAATAACTCACCGAGAGGAAAAGTTTTCTCGAGGCTGCATTCGCGTTATTTTAAATTGCTTATATACAATGACATTTATGAATTCGTTAAAAATAAGTATAATAAATAAGTTTTTTTTCTCGTCTGTCTTTTTATTCGTGAAATCATCAACCGGTGTAAATGACAAAGTTATTTACAGGAAAATTACATCATGGAAAAACGATATGGGAGTATCGTTTTTTTAATTAAATCCCGCAAATCGAGCACACAACTATGCGCGTTTTTATCATTCGACAGTACTGCTAATGTAACTTACGTTACCGGTTTCATGGGCTATATCGATTACCGAGAAACGTCGCATATCTTTTGCCGACATCGAACCTCCATTTTCTTTGCATTTCTACTCACCTGCCTTGGCAAGTTACGTATCAACTACTAAATATAAACTGAAATGAAATTTTCAATCATGATTTACGTATTACGTGATGGATTTATAAATAAATATGTTGTAGACATCATAATTGTATTTAGAATATTCAACATATTCGTTAAGAAATTAAAATTGATAATAATATTTCTAAGATATGAGAAAGTTAGTTAGAATATTAAAAAAAAAAAATGGTTGTTTAAACATTTATATTGAATATTTCTCAAATTATTTCTCAAAAGATTCTTTAATAAATAATTTTTTAATCAAAAAAAAAAAGATTTAATTCGTAAATTAAATATATTTTTTGGTGTCACTGCTTTCCAGTTTTCTAGTGAAAGAATCTTTTGTACTTTCACACAAAAGCTAAGAAAAGCCTAACTAACTAAACTTGAAAACGTAAGTGATACGAGGAGAAAATGTGAAGTGGTTTCAAAGAGGATTTGTGTACATTCCAACATGAACTGTATGCGTATCGTGTAAATAAATCAGTCTTATCTGTAACCCTGAACTCGTGTTTTAAAAACACTAGTGGGATATGATCACTCATACAGAATACAAGGACTACTAAGAATCATAATTTTGTGAGAAGCTTCTTAATATTTCTTGTTAAAATTTTTTTTCATGAGATATAATATTATTTATAATACAATTGAAATTATTATTTAATACTTCTGATAAAATATTCAATTATTCAATCAAGCTTAACAAAATCTTTGTACAAATGTAATCTACTCAAATTAAAATTGTAAACTTTATTGTAAAAT
>NW_006263732.1:203015-207830 GCF_000469605.1 Apis dorsata | reverse complement strand
AAACAATATTATTAAAAAAAAAAAAAAAAAGAAAAAGAAACCAATAATTTCAATGTCTGCAACATTTGTATCGAATATAAAAGCGAATGAAATAGGAAATGGGAGAGGATTTAGGTATATCAACAGACGAACACCTAATTTCAGGCTGTTTCAAGGATAGCCATGTCTTCATTGACTGTCCGTCACCTTGAATTAGCCGTCTCGACGAGCGACCGACACTGCCGCTGGCTCATTCGCAGGAATGAAAGAGTTCGAAGAAGGGATGAAGAGCGGGAGGGTCTGCGGAGAGAGCAAAACGAAAGGCGAAGAGCATCGAGTGTGTATATCCGTCTGAATCGGTGACGCGACATTCGTGATAACGCGATCGAGGTCTTTTTCAAGTGGAATAATATTTTATTAATCATAAGTTACGGAAAGGAAAAATTTAGATCTCGATTGGATTAAATTCTACAAATCACACGTTATCATACGTATTATAATAATATTTTCTCGAAGAACGGTAATAAAGTAAATAAAACAGATTGTAAAATTGTAAAATGGAAGATTATAATTTACTACTTATAACTTATCATATAAATGAATTACATAAGACACTGTTAATAAATTATTTTGAAATTTGATAAAACATTTATAAGCGAATTTTATGGATCAGTCAGCCAGAAATTCCATGATTAAATTATAATAATAATTATTATAATAATAATTATTTGTGAAAAAAATGCATTCTATCTATAATTTATAATTTGTTATAATATCAACATTTATTAACACTTTTGACGTGTACTTGCGTCTATCAGTTTTTTTAATAATTCTGGTGACGCAACTGTCGCATAGTTCTTTCCATTACTGTCGCATCTTCATATATAAATAAAGAATAATATTATATCACATGATAGTTGCCTATTGTTTTCGCTAACTAAAACTTTATAATTTATTCGAATAATGATTGATAATAAAATTAAGTACAAAACATGCTACCGAGAAAGAAAAATAAAATTTTAACAATGACATGAATGCTAATAGAATTGACTAATAAATCATCGTGTAAAAATAAAAAAAAAAAAAATCAATAATTGGTATGACGAGAAATTTTGTTGCGTGAAAAATTGCAATGATATGAGATAACGTTAACAACGCAGAAGTAAGAAATATGTGGACTAATATAATACAAGAAATGTTCGAACACGCAATTCGAGCTAATTGAAATCAATGCCAAACGTTCTCTGATTTTACATAATCTCGTATTAAACTTTAAGTTACATCAAGATAGATTTCATAAATTTATATTGAACACATTTGATCATGACAACTAAATTTTCCATCAAGTTTTGATATAGAAGATTAGGTGAACTAGCCATTTCAATGGAAATGGCTAAAATACTTAGGGCCATTGAGAGAAAGAAAATGGGAAAAGAAGAGCAAAAAAATGAAGGTAGAGAGGGTGATATGAGAAAGCAAGGCACGCGAGCTGATCCTCGTGATAACACCTAGGGACAAGCGACCCGGGTCACTCACGATCTCCGGGTGAAATTGACGCTTCCTGTCCTCTCTTCGTGAACAACCGACACTTTCACCGTAGACGGTGAAAATAGTCCATTTAATGGTTACAATGAACGCGGAAGAATCACTTTTAACAGATTCTGTGAATAAAAACAAGATACTTGACAAGATACTTTGATATTGTTTTTGGATAAAGATCAAAAGATATTGAAACATTACAAAAATTATTAACATATTTTAATATTCAGAATTTTTTATAATCAGAACGCATATTTTTTTTATTCAAATTTAACTTTATCCATAAAATGGAAAATTTTTTCACATTACCTTTCTCCTCTCTTCATTCTATTATCTATGATTTTTAATGCTTTTAATTCTAATGAATGGGTTTCTATCATTTTCCAATACGATCTTTTTCGAACTCGTCAAAAGTACAGTTGCGAGACGAGATTCGCAGACTCATCAGGATCCTCATCCCAAGATAATCCATCGATGTTGAATATTAAATACGAGGATTGGCGTTACGCAATTCGTAGGTTACTCGGTTACTTTCTACTTGATCAGCAACTCCCTCCCTCTTTCACTTCTCCGTTCACGATTCGTATAGACACAAGGTCACGAGTTTTGTTTCGCGAACGACAATACCTCTCTTCATAGACAACCACTGATGGCAATTGTTGCACCTGTGGTCAATAACTATCGACCAATCCTGCTATCTACTTCCATAGAGAGGATAAAGGTCTATGTGAGGGCTAATTCACGCCTATGAACCCGGTCCCCGACTGATCTTTCAATAAAGATACAGTTATTTTCATTGTTTGCTTAGCTAGAATAAGTATTTTCGTGGGGAAGAAAAGAAAGTGATTCTTTTGTGCGAAGAAAGCAGAAGAAATATAACTTTTACAAATGGCATGACAAAGATTTGAAGTGATATGGACATTAAATGACCATCCATTATTGTATACATGATATATTATTTAGAAAATTTGGAAATCTTTGTATGATGAGCGATTTGAAATTATAATGTTTGTTTAAAAAATAAAGATATTGTTCCTAAGAATTTAGTTAGTGAAAAAGTAGATTTTCTGGTAAAAGAATTGTCATTGCATTTATCCTAGAATTGTTAAAGAACAAACATTAGCAAAAATTCAAAATTTCTAATGAATATTTAAAATGAAAAAAAATTGTTGATAGTTTTTTTTACGTTCTAATAAATTTAATTCTAGAATCAAATTATTTCTAACATGGTTGCGTAAAAATACTTGTTGACCGTACATCGACAACGCGTTATTCCAATCGACGTTTTATCGGCACACCATTGTACGATCATTCGGTCAATAAGTCTCTAGTGGATAAATTAAAAAACTTTCCGGAAGTTCGAAAACGTAGAATGTTCGTGGCTCGAGATCACTCGAGCAGTAATTGGGGAAAAAGGTTTCATTGTCGAGTGGCAGGAAGTATAGGTGCAGGTAGTTTATAGGTTCAGTGCAAGCAGCACAACCAGAGACAAAGCAAGAAAACGAAGAAAAGAATAAGAAAGTAAGAGAGAAAAGAGATCCACTGGTGTATTCCTTTTCTCATAATGAATCTCTAACGGATCTCAATAACAAAATCGTAGATTTTTGAAGAATAATATTAATTTTTTATTTCATTTGAATTTGAAATATATCCTTTTCCAAATTAAAAAATCTACATTACTTTTGTTATTAATTATCTTCAATTGTAAATTATTATTAACAATAAAAACATTATTAAAATAAATATTATTTTTCGGCATTAATTAATATATTAAGGAAATATGTAAAATAAAAAATATGAGATTAATTATGATGTTATAATTATGATAAAAAAAACTATTATTTTTGCTTCTAAAAAAAACCTGAACTACTGTGCGACGTGCCGCTGGCTCGAGTCTACTGTACACTGAGTCGATTGTATACTGTCGTCCTGCAATAACCGTTCGCTCTTTGTCCGCTCTGCCTGCTGTTTGCCAGTGGTTCTCGATCGAGATTTGTCGATCAGTTTGTACGATCCGTGCTCGTGCGCGGGCCTTTCCAATGCAACCTATATCCTTTATGGATAAAGGAGTCTACCAGTCCTTGAAAAGGAGTCGATGCTTACATCGATATATAAATTTCGTAAAGATACTAAATATTACTAATTAAAATTAATAATAAAATAATTTGTATTTTTTGTTTTCTATTATTTTCTAAAATATTTTTATAGATATAATAGAACAATCAAAATTTTATCAATATTCTAATTTCTGTTAAATAGAAATATGAAAGAAAAAGAAATATATTAATGAAACATGAAACATAAAACATCGATAGAGTCAATATTTCTATCTATAGAGATAAAGTTACGGTTTACATAATAGCTGATAAAATTGGTATTTGTTATATAATAGTATAGTACATGGAAGATTCAAAAAGGAATAAAGTGTAAAAGAGATAGTAATAAAGATAGAACTTTTAAACCACGCTTTATTCATGATACAAAAAAGACGAGTATAAATTTCACGATTAACACGAACTTACGTTACACAACATTTTTCCATTCTGATAAAATATTCCATTATATCGAACAAACTTTTTAAACCTAAAAATTCTCACCGAAAATATATAATAAGTGTAAACAGCGTAAAATTACAAAGATCAACAGAATTTTTTGATCAAAACAAATTCCTAACTAATTAGATTAGAAAATCAACAAAATATTTATATATTTGTTATCACTTTTTAATTTCTCATCTTTGGTAAACCATTATATTCTATAACAGAATAAACAGAATAAATGAAAATTTTAAAGAAGTAATAAGAGAATACAAAACTCATTCCTAGATAATTATCTTTTGTTGTAATTTTCATCGAAATCATAACGATGCGAATATAATTTGAGAGTGAAACTCTCCTCAGTTGTTCTCAAGAGTTAGACACTACGTTGAAAATTATTCTCGGACAATCACTCTCAATGTAGTTTTCCACTTGCGAAAAATACTCTCGAGAATAACTCTCGAGAGTTCAGTCTCAAATGTATTCGCACCTTTGGACAAGAGAATGAAAAGTAACGTAGAAAAGGAAAAAAATCGTGACATAATGCGAAAAATAATGCAAAGATGGAGGCAGATGGAGGCATGGAAGAGACAGAGAGACACTTCTCGTAGGTGTGAGGTGGTCAGTATCGAGCGACCTGCTCCGATGCACCATCCCCTTTTCTCCTCAACCCTCTTCCACCTTTTCATCAACGTTATAATCCCGTCGAGCACCTTATAATTACTATTAACCGTCAATGGCCATTATAAGCGAAACTTAA
>NW_006263732.1:199401-202817 GCF_000469605.1 Apis dorsata | reverse complement strand
AAAAAAAAAAAAAAAAAAAAAAGAAACGATTGTTAATTATTTATAATCGTTGTTTGAACGATCAAAATCATATTAAAATCGAAGAGAAAGAAATTGTAGATCGATTAAATATCGAAGAATTGAAATTATTGTACTTTGTTCCGAATAAGTAAGTTGCAAAGTTAATTCTTGTGTTCTATTTTAGATATAGATTTTTTTCATGCAAATTTGTACGCTAAATATAGATACATGTATATGTAGATATGCAGATTAATGATTTAAATACCTACACGTGGCAATGAAACGTTTATACTTACTAGACTAGAGGAGACCGTTCTCTATAGCTTTGTAGCGGTTGATCACGTGATATCTGCAGTACACGTGACACTATAGCATGTATAATTTATTAATATGTCGCAAAGTTATTTTTAATATTATTAAATTTGTATTATTTTTAGTACGTATATTACTATTAATATTTAGTTTGATACAACTTATGTACATGCATTTACATAAAAAGAAATAAACATAATTCACGACTGCAATACATAACAGTTATTAACATATCATCAAGATAACCTCAAAATTTTCATAATGTATACGTTGAGTGTAAAAAAAAAATATTTCCACATCATTCTCCTTGTTTCCCTATTTATATACACTTATTAATTAACTTGAAATCATATAATTAGATATATTATGCAATAACATATAAATATTTTTTTATATTTCTACTTTAAATCGATAAACTTAAGAATCAATGCTGTAACATTTTGTTGTATTTCTCAACGCTCAAACGAAAGTATGTTTCGAAAATACGACACTTAACGATTCGAGAAAGATAAAAAGAAAAAGATCACAATGAGTAAAATAGATTCCCGTTACGTACAATAAATCAAATTATTTGTAAATGACGGACATTAAAAATAACGGTCATCAAAACGTTATTCGTATTCCCTGGATGAATCGTTATTAAGGGACAACATTACCTCCGTGTGTTCCGTTTCCATAAACAAGCCAGGACACGTTCCAGCTAATTATCCCTAGCTGTTGATAATTATTCCGGCTAAGGCGAGCGGAGACATTGTACCGCCTTCGGCCAATAAATAATCCGGTTGTTGCTAATTAGCGCATAAATCAACCGTAGGTAGCGCAACGCGGGGCTGACAGAAATTCAAGCTCGCGATTACCATGATATAATTCGCACGATAATTCGTACATGCGCGGGATATACGAAATTACGAACGTGATACACGAACGTGATCTTCGATTTAATTTAATTTCGATTAAATATCCCACCACTTTTTCCATCGAGACCAGAAAATACTACAATTTTGAAAATTATCGAATAACCGCCATTTTTAAGCAAGTAGTTCCACGTGTTCCGTGGCTTTTCGAATTTTGACGATTTCTATCAGTCTCATTGCAAATTTTTAACTTTTTAAAACCAACGATATTCCCCAAATACGATTTTTTAAAATATAAAATTGTTGATTTTGTTTGTTAAATTTTCAATATTCTATATTATTATCGTCTTTATAATTTGTACAGAGTTCTTGTTCAAAATGGATGGTTCAATTATAGATAAACGTTAATTGATTATTTACCAGTTGTTGTCTACATCCGTCTACACAGTGACGAACAATGGCTTATTACGTCCGCACGGTTGTCCGAGTTAGAAGGAAGCTTATTATTTATCGACAAGTGTGCAAACGATTGACATCGACAATAATTTCCTTCTCTCTACAAAGACGGATCTATATTCTTCTCTGTATATAATAGTTAAAGCATATTGTATGTATATCTTATATGTATCGGTTTACAAAGTAGTTACTACTTAGAACGACACTGTTCAAGACAAAAGGCATAACCGTAATGCCTATAAAGAAAAAAAAATGGAATTCTCTCGAACTATTATTTCTTTGCGTTTAATAATCGTAGAAAAAGAATGAATTCTTTCTATCCGTTCAATGTCGAAAAATTGGCCGAAAATTCTCATTAACAGAGATTATTGAGAAAACCAGATGTGATGAAAGGGACGTTGAAAAAGAAAAACTCGTGAAAACGGCAAAATACTTGGCCGAACGAAATTTGAAAGCATTGTTAACACGTGTCACGGTTGCTATCGATGACCTAGAAAATCCGCTAGAAGCGGAAATTTCCGCTGGACGGTGATATTCTTCAAGGTTTAATATCGAACCAACAGGGAGAAAATGAAAGTATGAAGAATTCAATGGAATTGGTTGGTTTCCTGTTTTTCAAATTGAAATCGTCAGAAGTACGTATGGCAAAAATGCTTGTTTCGTGTTACTTTTTATATTTGTATCTAATTAATTGTATTAATCGAGGAAAAATTCATTGTTGTTTTTTTAACAAAAGATATTTTGTTGCGATAAATTGTTTGGTAAAAAAGAAAAAAAAATTAAAAATCGATCGAGAGTAAATTTACAAACAATCGAGCAGAATGTTTCCTCTCTGCGGGACTTGTTGGCGTAATCATCTTGGCCACCTTCAACCCTATCGTCTCTTCTAACAAGCGAACCCTCTGGCCGGTTCTAGAGTTACATCACAGTACCTAACTATAGGCATACTGCTACCATTGAATCAATAAATACCTACCTGGCCATGTTGAGGACACTTGGCAGCTGTATTCGGTCCTTCAATTCACTCAAAGGTGCACCGCACAACGAGATTTTTGAAAGTTCTACCTACGAAGCAAGCAAGACACCTGTCCGACTATACGCACTTTTGAAATGGCAATGGTTTTGCTAAAATTACATTGTACAACTTATACGGAAAAATAATAAATTCAAAAACGATCAAAGAATTTATATAATTTGTATAATACTAAAAATAAAATAAAATAAATTTAAAAATGTTAGAAATAGTTAGAAGGTTAGTATTAAAATAAATTAATACTTTAACGAGAAATTACATGGCTTGTATCGAATTTTTCATCAATCGATATTTATTCCATTCCTGTTACGTGGTTAGTTCTATGCTTTATTATTATTGTTTTTAATCTTGTTTTTAATTTTTTCAAAATTTACTCAATATTACCTTCATTATCAATACAATTATTTTTCTATTAAAATAAAAAAATTTCTAGTTAACCGTTAAGTTATATAACGTTAAATAGTTAAGTATTTTTCACACTACGCGTAAAGAAAATGTTGATATACGCAACAGTATGTAATATTGCGAATGCAATAAACACAAGTTGTTTTAATTACATTACAGTAATAAAACACAGGAGAAAGAACAATACAGCATAAATTACATACTTTCCTCTATTCCTCGTTCAAGTCTGAAACGCAGCTCGAAATAGCAAAGTTCATTGACACCATTAGACACTAATATTTATGTTACATGAAAAATTTGAGGATCGCTGTACATTATCCATCTCTTTTTCATCAAAGCCATCGTTGCCACTCTCT
>NW_006263732.1:192024-199234 GCF_000469605.1 Apis dorsata | reverse complement strand
CGAGCATCCCCTCGTTTACTACCTTTTCCATAGACAGGATGCTATGGGGTCGAAGCGGCGGGTTCGCTACCATGTGGACCATACGTATCACGCTGCAACCCTTCTCGTATAAAACATTGCCACAGACACCATATGGTTATGAATGTAACTTTCTATGGTGGTTTAACCTCGTTTCACCGGTGTAACTTAGTCGGTGATCTTAATTTTACCACGATACTTGATATTTCGCGAATCGATATTTCCTTTTTAACCGAATTCAATTTTATAATTTAATAATTAATTAATAACACGAATATATTCGTAATTGATTGGAACAATATGTTAAGAATAAGTAAAGTTATTATTCTTTTGGATAAAAATGAATTTAAACAATGATTGATAATTGATTAATAATTCTTATAAATAAAAATATTATAGTATACAATATATAAAAGTTTATATAAGTGTATAGAACACAATAGAACTAACATAAGCAAATAAAACATGACTCATAAAATACGGATACTTACATGTATACGTAAGTAGTATTATAAGGCATATGGCCTTATGGAGGTTGGATTAATTCTAAACGATTAAACACGTTGTATCTTTCGCCAGAGAAAAGAAAAATCAACTAACGATTTACGCAAGCACCATCACTTTTTTTTCTCGAAGAAATGTAATCTCAAATGCTAGTCCAAGTTCCGCAATCTTTTTTTAAAGTAATTCTCACAAGAATCCAATGCAATAATAAAACAAAAATAGAAAGAATGAGATGATTACGCAAATGGTTACTGGATCATGTAAATCGTACATACAATAAAGAATTGTGAAATCACTCATTACGCTTTTTAACGATGGACCTCGACCAAGCAAATCTTTTCCATTGTCGCAATACTCGTTTCGAAAACTATTAATATCATGATAACAGAAAGCAAATTTAGTATCAAGAATTTCTCTTAACAATGACAAAATTAACCATAAAATATAATCATTTAAAATTATTAACGATAGATAAAACGAAAAAACTTTCTTTTTAATTAAATGATATATTAAATTATTAATCAGAGAAATAAAATATGTAATATATCAATTATTATTCGGTTACAAAGACTAATTATTAAACATTAATACATCTCATAAAAGTTTATAATCAATTCATCGGATAATCCTCTTCATGTTAAACGTTCCCGGTTTACGCGACAAGGCGGCTGAAAAGCCGAATTAAAATCGCCAATTGAAAGCAGAGGCCCGGTTACGACGAAATCCTTCTTCCTCTCTGAGAGACGAAGGAAGGAAACCGGCCCGCAACGTGGCTCTCCGCAACTCTGTTCCCCCTTCGTTACTATATTGCCAAATAAATGAACGGCGGTTGAGCACCGTTGGGGAACGCTCAGCTGGAGCTCCAATACGAAGTACAGAAGGTGAGGAGAAGAGAGGCGAAGAGGTGGCAACAGCGCGGCGCTCGACGGACGGGTGGCACTGGTTCATACATAGGCGCAAGCGCGCGCCTTCCGACAGAAAAAGAGAGGAAGAACAAGACGTTCGTTCAGGAGAGAACAGTCGAGAAGGACGGACGCAAATGCACAGGCCGACGATACGGCGACGAACGTGCGTAACTTGCGTGCGTTCGGATTGTATGCATCGCGTGAAATGCGCCGCGCTCTCAGCGTGGCACGACGCGTGCATCTACACAAATAAGACCGCGAGCGCAGAGATCTCCCTTATCCCCACTCCTTGCGCAGTTGACTGTGTTTTTACGCACACGCAGTACGAATTGGTAAACGACATCCAACGACACCTACAACTCGTATCTGAACACGAGATCGTGCCGTTTTTAAGGTTATCGCACACAATTCGATTTGTCGTTGGAGTTTAGAGATCGTTAGATAAATTGTTCAAATTATAATAGATTTTTTGCTGTAATATAATAAAATAATCAACGATTTAAGCGTATATTTTTTATTGTAAGATTTATCATCAAATCTAAAGATGAATCTGACGATATGTCGTACTGTGTGTGAGATTCTTTATATAGTCTATCTCATTCTCTTATGGCGTACTCTTTTGCGTCCATTGGCATTGAATCGACGCTTCTGTTGGGCTGATTCAAAAGTTCCAAGAATGGCACTGATTAATCGATATAGAATAATGAGATTTAATGGATTTGAAATTATTTTGACTGAAAGGTTTGAAGTTTTTGTGAGATAAAAATGTATGGATTAATAAATTACGACAATTTTTATTAATAAAAAGAATATACGTATAAATCTTTAAGTATTTTGCTAATTAAAAATAATTGTGCTATGAAATAGAAGATATAAATTTAAATTATCGGAAAATATTTTTATCCTATAGTAGTTGTGATCAATAATTTCATAATATTTTTAATACTTTAATTTTTTATTAGTATTTATCATATCAAATTTAAATTTACACGAAAAAAATGTTTTTGGAATGACATGCAAAGGCGTCAGGGTCTGCGGTACAACCAAATTATGTCGAATGGAGAAAGTTTCTCGAGCGTGTCATACTGAAACTAGTGGGAGTCTAAAGACGTCGCGCGCGCATATCTGTGTATAAACGCGTTGGGCAATATCCGTTTCGTTGTTCGTCCATTATAAAGGGAAAGGTAATCGTGACTAAAGATTTTACTCAACTTATTGCTGATAATATTAACGACCATTATTTCAAATTTTTTCTCTCAGAGATATTCATATTTAGACACGTAAAATAATTTCTATAATATATATATACTATTCTACTATTTAAAACAAAATCGAATGCATATTTCAGAAATAATTCTTATATTGAAAAAAAAATCATAATATTTAAAAATAGAAATATTCAAGATTCTGTTACAAGATTCTGTGATTTCTTTATATGCACAAATTTTAATCCAAAGGTTCCCTCAATTTCCACCACTAACACCGAGATGGAAATTAATCGACGAAAGAAAGTTGAGGATATTTCTCGAGGAAAAGGGCGCGAAGAAGTCACACCCAAAAAAACGTGTAACGCGACTCGATGATCTCACCTATCCACCTCTCGTTTTCATACAATTAATCGTAACGTTTCACGAGGTTACTCGAACATCATTGTATACAAAGCGAAAGATCGATAATTTATCCGCGTGCGCGCCGATTAATCCAGAACGGAAGTGAGCACGCGGGATCGTCCGGTGGTGAATTATTCGAAGACGCGAGCGTGTCCCCGTATACCAATAAGCGAAATGGAGGACCTTATTTATTATTCAGCCAGTAGGATTGTTGCCGGTGGTGTATTCGTCTATCTCTCGACACGCATGCGAAATTATTAACATCGTTGATAAATGTTCGACGCGTGTACGTGAGCCGTGTTGCGAGCGACGACAACAATTTCCATGTAGACCGTGGTGCCCTGACGATCAGAGGCAACGTCTAAATAGGAATAAATAGCCCATTGTCGTAATGAACGTATTCTGCGTTACGTCAATACGTTGGAATATATTACGTTCGATATGTATAAACAAGATGGCGGACGATGCATTAAGCCGAAGTAACGATATGTTAATACCTTGTGTCTCATACAGGCACATATGTTAAAAGACATACGCTTTCTTCTAAGATTCTCTAACAAAATTGAAATATAGCATGATAGATGCTGTTATATATATTTATAAAATATCTCGTTTTATAATCGTATCAAGATATAAATTTTTATACAAGGTAAATTTTTGCATTACACACGGTGGTGTATTAAGACCGTAATGGACACGCAACGACACGCGGCAAGGCTTGCAGTTTATAAATGACGGACGAGGGAAGAATGTATTCGGCATTCAGTACGACAATTGCATTATTATTCCGACAGTAGCCCCCACAATGGCGATACTCTTCCTTCCTTTCTTCGATTCTGCCACGGGTTCACCGTTGCCACGCACGACAAAGAACCCATACGGGGCAACTCGACTTTGAGGGAGCGCTTTTTTTTTTTCTGCATTCATTAATGCTACTTTTCATGATACAATGGAAATCAATGGATAGTGAAATCTAAACTTTGATCAAAGGGTCGATTTATTCGCTGTTTATAATATCTTTTATATGACTATCGATATTCAGTGAAATACTTGAAAGATTTAATAATTTATATGCAGTGTTTATAAAAATTTTTTTTTTCTTTTTAAAAAAATATATAATATATATCGCAGTTTTCGTAAACGTAAATATATCTTGCTGCAATTTATTTCACCGTAAAACTTATGAGAAATAAACACTTTCACTTTTGAAACACGAATTCTATTGGTCTTGAAAGAAATACGCAGGAATTTCATAACGTAAAAAACAGTTTATTTAGAAACTAACATTTAATGCAATCTTGCCGTTAGATCTGTTTAAACATTTACTAGATTCAACTTTCTTTCGAAAGAAAAATTTTCTCTTGTTTCTTATCCTAAACCTAAAACTTTCTACATTCTAAAATATTTTAAAATAAATCAATCAAATCATAGTTTTTGAAATGCATTTCACTTCAACGAGAAATATTTCTCTTATTAATTCCTATATTCCAATTATCTTGAAATTGAAATTTTATTTCAAGAGAGAGAAAGATAGAGCATTTATTGTATAACATATAATATATTTCAAGAGAAATTGCATTATATGATATACATTATTTTACAACGCTCGTTATCACTTGTAATCAGTACACGAAGTCGATAGAGCCGAGCGTTCTCGCGCGCGAAATCATCTTTCGATGCTCTTTATCGATATCATTTCCGGTCGAGTAATAATATCGATGTGTTTATCCATTAACGAAGCCGCGGTTCCAGAATTATCATCGTACCAATCTCGGTGGCGACACGCAACGAGGGAAGGCTCGAGAAGCCAGTGGAATCCTCCACTGGTTCGCTATATTTCAAACAATAACCGAGCGAGAAGTAAATTTTCCGGGGATAGCGTATTCACGGGGCACGGCCCATCTAAGTGAAACGTGACTAGCGACTAAAATGTCGCTCATTACATACGGCTCCAAAAGCGAGTCATACGTGTCCATGAACGATACTAGGGGAGGAGAGAGCAAGAACCACGATGCGATCTGCTCAGATTCGAGAGACAGACGAGAGCGGGCCGTCGTCGTTCGAGGAAACCAGAGGAGAAGAAAGGAGGAGCTGTTGCTGATAGTAATCGGCCGAGCACTTTCACGGGCAACGCTATCTTTCAGAGTTGTGTGCGCCCGACATTAAAAACCGAGCTTTACTCTCGTTCGTGCCGCGTCAACGACACGATTATGATCCTCGTCGCCACCAATTCCTGCTCGGTGACAACGTATGAAAAGAGTTGATAGAATTATATCAACTCAAGATCAAACTTTTGTTAAAAAAAAAAAGCGTTTATATAATCACGTTGAAAATAAATCGTTTCATATTTTAAAATTCTATCCCTATTTCTACACCTTTTGACGATCGTTAAAAATTAATTTATTGCCATTTTTTCAAACGTAGAAAAACACTTGCTAATGGATTATTTTTAATTTGTCTTTCTAGTGGTATATTCGCTTATAAATCTACCATTGGAATGGGTGTGAAAACAGATATCCATTCACAGGTTCACCAGATTGCTGGTTAAACTGTTCTCCTTCGATAGAGCGAGCCGAATGCAGGCCTCGAGGGACTAGAGAAAAGGAATCGTAGCGAGCGTCCGTAGCATGCGTCATACGTCCGGAATGTAACACCCTATGTCTCGTCGCGGTGCAACCGCAAAGGGGACAACGTCTGGAGCATTTTCGAGGCGAGTACTACGATACGTAAGAGGAGAAGAACCGTTCAAAAGAGTTACACAGGCTTTCCATAACTTCCCGACGTTTATTGCGTGACTGGAAAGAACCTATTGCCACGATGGACGTAGTTTGTTTTTACTGACAATGAAAACCAATAGATTTAACGGCTGGTAACAAGATATCTTTCAACGTTTCGGTTTTAGAAGAGAAACGATCCGAACAGCGTCTGCGATCATTGAGTTTTATGAGTGATCTTTGTGTGGCTTTTCTAAGCAATCATTGTTTTCTGTGTTTAATATTACAATTTAAATTGGATAGATTTTTTTTGAAACATTTAAATGTGATGACAGTCGTTGGAAATTTTTTTTTTGAGGAAGAGAGAGAGATAAAGACAGGTTTTCATTGAATTCGAATAAAATAGATATTTAAGAATATAAAATTATCAAAATTGGTTTCGAATTGGATTGTTATTTTTATGCGTTTGAGTATTCTGATTTTTTTTTTTTTTTTTATTACAATTCCACATATCGCCCAATCAATTTCGCTACTATATTATTGAAATCATGAAATATAAATCAACACATTTATTTATCCACATCCGTGCATCTGCATTGTCTATAATATATCAGCCACCAAAATAAAAGTGATCATTTATTAACACTTTAAATATATATATTAGTTTAAATCACATTTCACCACGTAAATAATACCAAGTACTCTAATCCATTTCCTAATTTTTATGAGAATTAAAAATTTAATGTTAATAAATCTTATTTATTTATGAACAATTTATTTAAAATCTCTGGTTAATTTAAAAAAAAAATTAATCTATCTTAATTAAGAGCCAATCGATAAAACAATTACTAAAAGTTACGTAACGTTGACCTTTTGAACTCGAAGTTTTTCCATTCAAATTCACCATTAAATCTAACCTAAGCATCAAAAATTCTTAAAAATTTCCTAATCGTTTTACGTCTCCAAAAATAGAACGACATTCTAACTACGTCCTTGGTCTCTTGTCGGAAGACGCGTACACGTAGCCGCGTTTATTATATCGCTGTCGAAGTGGCCTGGCCAGCACCGACGCGAAGGTCACCGCACGAAAACGCACGAATTCGGCGGCACTCACCCACATACGCTTCCGCGCGCGCGCGCGCCCACAAGTCACACGCACCGGCCCAGACACGCACGCTCCACCAACGACCGGCCGAACGACCGTTTATTGGGATCTCGAGAAACGACTGCCACGGGTAGACGAACGATTCTTGGAACGGTGGCTGCATCTCGAGGCTTTTGTTGCCGCGTTTCGGCCATGGGAGAAACGATAGGCTCGAAAAGTAAGAAGCACACTATGAACGGAGAAAAGAGGCGAGGAGAGAGTATCGCGGTGATTTTTGAGGATCGCATAAATGTCTTTCGACAAAGAGTCGAAGACGAGCAAGGGTTCTTTTTCTTTTTTGTGAATACGCGAGTA
>NW_006263732.1:191541-191843 GCF_000469605.1 Apis dorsata | reverse complement strand
TCACGGGTTTGGTCAAGCAATATTAAATCTTCTCCGACAGCTAGATATGCGCAGTTTTACAGCTACGATGAGTAATGCGTAGAGCTGTTTTATTTTTACGGGTGAAAGCGTTCTTTGATGTTGATATCGATATTTTTGGAATGAGATACGCGAGAGATGTGGATACTTGACGAGTATGGACTGTCAGTGTTTGATTTAGTGAAAAGTAGAGCATGAGGATTAATGATGTTGATATGGATTGTAAAAGAGTATTAATGATGATTGATGATATGAAGAATAAATGAAATTTGATTTGAAAAATA
>NW_006263732.1:187658-191023 GCF_000469605.1 Apis dorsata | reverse complement strand
ATATATATATATAGTATATGTAAAATAGAATTACAATAATAATCTGGCATATATAGATATATGCTATAGATATGTATAAAATAATAATTGTGATGGTTATCCAATGATGTTTAAAAGATGTGATTATAATTGGGATTATGCGTACTAACCTAATAGATATTATTGAATGCAGGATTATTGAAAATAATTTTATATATAGAATCTATTTGCTAAATATATTGCAATTGTATTATCAAAAATAATAATCATTTTAGAAACTTAAGAAATGCGAATTAAAAGATTTCAAAATATGTACACTCACATTAAATCAATCAATCCATATGTATGTGTATTGTTACATAAATCTTGATTCCAGTCATTCCATTGTTCATAGTGCTAAGAACTAAAACGCTCTATCCAAACATCTTCCATTCCAATATAAACATACTTAACTCCTTCCACATGATATCACTTCAGACCATGTCAACAAACATCAATCAGTTACAGAACTTAATATGTCTTTTCGTGGGCAGCCAAACGAACCAAACATCGATAATCATCAGAAAACACAACACACTTGCCTCCAATTCTTCATGCATTAAAAAACAAATGCTAAAACTTCCACGTTTTCATAATATATGATATCTTTCTTTTCCCTTTGAACAGATTCACTACATAACACTTATAAACATGCAATTAAACGTCAGATTGCATACAAGCTCCGAATAATTACAAATTTGTATCGTACAAATTATTCGGGACATGTAATAACGCGCGCGCCATTATACTGATTTTGCGCAACCATACATGCGCAGATAAGAGAGGGCGCTTTTAGGAAAACGTGTGCTTTTAAGCAATACGCACACAGAAAATGCTACATATAACAATAATTCAAATTTTACTTGTGAATTAAAATAATATAAAAATAATATACTCTTGTCCTACTAATTTTATTTTTTCAATCTTTGATTCTCAAATTCCGAATATAGATGGCTCCAACGAACCTTGAATTCGACGATTTTGTCGTGTTGCTAGCCACTGAATATAAACAGATCATTTTTATCCAACTTAAACTCCTCGAAAAACTTTAAAACTCCGAGTAGATGAAGTTTATGATCTGATAGTATCTAATTGCTTTTGAATATTATAAATAACGATCTGACAAAGTAAAAAAATTAAACACCATGACAACTCGTGTTGATGTAACTATCAAGACTCGTATCGAAAGACACGGTGTCTAAACAGTTATCCATAAAGTATAGAACGATTCACATCACGCTACATGTCATATACCGCTTTTACCATTTCATCTCAGTATGAACCGTACCTTACTTGCTCAGTTGTAGTTAAGCCGCATCGAATCGGGACATGTATCTTCGATATCATCTTCACATCCACCGCACACTGTTCCGTTTATGACCGACGCGTCGATAAACTTTATCATAAATGCACTCGTGAACGGCTCGTAAACATAATCGAGCCAGAAAGGCACGCAACGATTTAAGCCAACCGCCAACCCGTTCGAGACGTATAACGTATAAAGTTGGTTCGAGGCGTGCTCTCTCTCAAGGAATAAAGTGAAGAGCACTCTCTCCGGCTCTCCTTGGGTGGTCAGGACATAGCGAATTCCAACCCTTCAGAATTCCAGGAAGGACCGTTACATATATTGCCACGTGAGTGTTCGTTTGATGCGTTCTCGCCACTTTGCTCGAAAGTCCAGTGGACATGGTTTGCTCTCGTACATTCAGTAGTGGAGGTTATGATCTTTAAAGCTATCGACGATGAAAATTGGTAGGAAAGAGATTGGTTTCGTTTCAGATTTTGATAAGATTAAAATTAACTATTAAGATTTGCAAATATAACTACAAATAATAATTCGATATTTTAGAGAATCGTGCTTTTGTATTATAAATATAATAAAAAAGAGATCTTTGTTAATCCTTTGTTATTATTTCACATCTACATTCTATTTAGCGGCAAATGATATTAGAAGACAAAAATTAATTTCTTAAAATTATTATATAGATATTTACAAATTCTTAAGATAAATAAATATTGAAAAATGTAAAAACATATTCAAATGTAAAAATGTCATATTTGGATACGATATTGCAAAGAGTTTCTGAAATTGATATAATTTCTTTCTATGCCTCTTTGTAACGATTGCGTTAATAAATATATTCGATGTGTCCTGAAATTATCTTCGGTTATACCGTTATGACAGCATTACAAGGTGTGTACAAATCGAAGTGGCTCGTGTAAGCATCACGCCGACGACGCAGCCTTGAGATTCTGCGAATCGAATACAAGGCAATCTGCATTTCACGAAGATAACACCTTTGAGCGACCGTGTATATTGTTGCAACTTAACGACACTGGGATGCAAGATTTTGATCGTTTCCATCTACGAGCATTTGTCTTTTTTTATCCACAATTTCAAGAAAATTGTAGGAGATTATGGAAATTTTAGAGTTTATAATCCTTTTAAGCGATTGGTTTGTAATTTAATTTTTTTAATAAGCAAAATTGCCTGGATAGATGTTTAATAATGTTCGGTTTTAGAAGACCGATAATCAGATACCTATATGCGTTGCAAGTGGGATTCGTGTTGGTCCTGTTCGAATAGTAAGCTGTATCATGAGTATAAATCGTATGTTAGAAGGCAAAAAGGCAAGAGGATAATGCTAGTGTTGAAAACAAAATGTGTAGCCACGATGTTGCAAATAAAAGTGATAAAAATTCATGAGGAAACATTTAATCAAATTCGAAAGTCAAAGACCGATACTTTTGAAAGATCAGTCATTATAATATATTTCGTAATTTTATTCGACAAATTTTGATATATTTAGAAATGAGATAAGCACTAGAAAATAATTATTTAAAAATAAGTATTACAATGTATTAATATGCAAGCTATACGCTGTCAATTGAATGAATTAAATATATCAATTTCCCTTAACAGAAATATTAAATGATCACGCATTGTTACAATCATTTATCTCTCATTTATCAATAATTTCTGAATGATAAATATAAATATACATATATCAAATCTTCAAGAATTGACTTTGATCTAAAATATAAAAAGGAATACACGAAAGGAATCACGAGGAAACAAAACGACGGATCACGTGAGAACCCTAGATCAGATCTGGCCAATCGGTGAACTCGGTGCGTGACACGTGATGCAAATCATGCGCATAGAAAGACGCGTCAACCTCCACCTCCTGTCTGTGGTCCAGTATCCTTCTGTACCTTTTCTCTCGGTGTCCTGTCAACTTGTCGTCCAAGGTGAGCAGACCTATTTGGTGGAGGTGCTTCAGTCACGACCAGACCAGACCAGACCAGACCAGACCAGACGTCGACTACGAACCAGGTTCTGTGCT
>NW_006263732.1:181943-187469 GCF_000469605.1 Apis dorsata | reverse complement strand
TCTCTCTCTCTCTCTCTCTCTCTCTCTCTCTCTCTCTCTCTCTCTCTCTCTCTGTCTCTGTCTGTCTCTCTCTCTCTTTCTCCATCAGCCTTTCGCTTCTACCGTTTCTACTTCATTGTTACTCGTCACACCGACGCACGAAGGGCACGAAGCTCGTTTCCAAGTCATTCTTTCTCTCCAGGGCATCGAGTCGATCGTCTCATTGGTAGGAATTGGAAACCGGCCCGTCAATGAAGCTTTGAAGACAATTTACGATCTATCAGGATCGCGCTTCTATCCGCGCGTTTCGATTCAAGATTGATTTATTATTATCTGTTCGGACACGAAACGATAGGGACACAGTTAGTAGTTCCGACAAATATAGAAACAAGTACAATAAATTAACCTAACCTAACTTAATCTAGTTTATTACTGATTTATAACTTGCTACTTGTAATATCGTTAGTTAACAAATTATGCAATTATGCAAGATTGTTATCTAGTAGAATATAAATGGATATATTATTTTCTGAAATATGATGGAAATATGATGATAAAATATTCTTTTTTTAATAAGCAATTGTCATGCATTTTTACTATTTGCTTTTGGAATTTTTAACAATTGTATCAAATCTTCATTATAAAATATTGGTACAAATATAAGTAATAAATTATTATGTAAAATCGTGGAAAACAGATAACAATCGCAGGATTGATGTTCGCGGCTTGATTTTATGTGCGACGAAGGGAAGGGAAAGAAACGATGCAGACGACCGATACGATGCTTCTAAATTGTCAGTGGGCGTTTAACTAATAGATTGTAATAAGAGTTGTCGAGCCACTATAATGAATGTTGAGTTCTCGATCGCTCATGAAGGAAGAAGAGATCTGAAACCGCGGTGGTAAAGAATCATTAGCTAATATCTCCCTCATCGAGCTGATTGTATCATCTCATCGTTAATCTTTTTCATATAAGTCGACTTAGTGCAACATGTTATATATTTTATATTAGATACATTTATATAACATGATACACTTATATGTTTTTAATGAACGAAACTTAAATTTAGATTAATATGAAATAAGAAAAAAAAAAGATATATGATACTGACAATATAACTTCATAACAAAAAATGTGTGACTATAAAAATATTTTAAGAAATTGAATTTTTGTATTGTATTAAATTATGATTCAACTTGTCATTAGCTTGTACAAATTGCTTTCTTTAGCTTTTATTATCAAAGAGATTAAGAAATGAAATAAAGAAAAAAAAATAAATAAATAAATAATCCTGATTAAAAAAAAAAAATGATTTAATTTGACGATCCTATATAAAATGTGACATGAATCAAATATTGCATCTAATCTTTTTAAGCTCTGTTCAGCATTCAACAACTGAGTCACTGAAAAGGTGCACTGAGGAGTGCCGGATAAGTACAAATGCGAACATATAACCTTGAATTTATTATTAACTAACCGAGGACGACGCTGAAGAATGACCAACGAAAATTGTTTTGGTTGAGTACCACTATCGCCGATTCGAAATTTATTATCGAAATATATGCTCTGACACGTGTCGCTAGATGAGTTTCAATAAGAATAAACGTGGACAAATAACGATAAAGTGATTTCATCGACGTAAACAGAGAGAGGTAAAAATACATAGAATAAAATGAATAATTTGATTTCTTTCTTTTTATCTCTTCTGAAACAAAATTAACATTAATTTGTTATGAAATTGTGTTGTTTTTTGAAATTCTTAGGAAGAATAATTTTTTGATAGAAAAAACTGGTAAATAATCGATAATTATAATATATTATAATGATAAGCATTTTTAGCCGATAAATAATTTAAATTTATAATTTAATTTCATAAAGTTATAATAAACATTACTTTCAATAATTAATTTCTCATTGATTTATATAATTTTACTAATATTCAAATACTTATTTTTAATCGATATTTACAAGCAATAAAGTACATATTATAATCAATTAATTATATAAAATGAAAAATTAATATTAAATTAAAATTATAAATATATAACAAGAAAATAATCATAATTAATTCCTAATAATTTTCAATAAAAACTTCAGAAAAATTTAATAATAAAAACAAGTATTTATAAATATTTCTTTATCTTCATTATATTAATAGCTTCCTTATCAAATTTTTCCGTAACTTTTCACTGATTTTACATAATGAAACACATGATTTTACATAATGAAAAAGAAAAGATATAATTATATACAAACAATAATTATATTAAACAAATCGTAAATTTCTTAAAATCATATATCATCTATAATAAACGATCTATGAAATCGATTAATTTAACCAAAGATAACATTTGTCTTAAAGTAATTTCTCAGACGGATACATTACTTCAATAAAGTTTGTAATTCGTCACTTTCGCATAAGTGTCGTTACAATGTCTAAATTTGTCGGGCAAATCGGAAACACGTGGATAGGAACAGGAACGAAGAGAAGGAAAGACAGAAAAGGACGACGATGGCCCGCGAAGAATCTGGTTCACCGCAGTCAACATCCCAACGGAAATCGCGATTCCCACAGCTTTCCCCACGTTGTGGTTTGCGAGTATGGGCCGTTCATGCTACTCATTGTTCGCAGCAAGTACAGTCGCGTCGCCATTATGAATGAGCGAAACAACCACGTTTGCTATGTGTATGTAAACTTGTACAATACTGTTTATAAGTTGAGAGTCAAATATAGAATAAGGATAAATACATTTTTATTTAATTTGATGTTAAGTATCATGAAAAAAAAAATATCTTTTGAATTATTCACGATTTATGAGAAAGAGAGAGAGAAAGTTATAGAAAAGAAATTATTTTATTTTGCTGTGTAGTTTTGTTTCACGATAAATTGCCATAAGAATTTGCATAGATATATTAATTTTAGTATTCAAGCACATAAAAGATAAAAATATAAAGTAAATTTTTTTATTTTAATTTATTATTTTTTTTTTATGAACATCAAAGCATGTTTATTTCATCGATGATTTTATTTTATCTATCAATTGAAATCATATCAAAAAGTGAAGCAAAATCTTAACTTTTCTAATAGTTCATACAATATATCGATGAGAAGATGAGAAGATTCAGTGAAAGTAGCAGAGAAATGTATATATAATAAAATTAAAAGTTGTGTAGAGAACGGATTAATAATACGCAATAATAATAATAAAGCGCGATAATAATAACACAGCCGATAAAAGAATGATTAATTTCAGCTGAAAATCGTGAATGTGACCTGATAACAGAAGAGAGACCCATCGTAATCTACATCGCGAACATTATCAACATCCTATGATGAATGTACACGTATATTAATAATAAAATTCTACATATAGAAATAGTCTTTAATTAGCATAAAATCAATATTTAATGACTTTTTACAAATAAGTTGTAATATAATGTTTATGCTATTAAATTTTATTTATATTTCTATACTTATAATCATCCGCATATATGAATTTTACGCATATTTAAAATTCCCGCCTCAAATTAAAATTCCTCAAGTTGGCAAACTTCTTTATTTATCCCGCTATAAATAATAGTTTGCTTTCACGTTTTATACGGACTAACTTCGTTTAATTAACGAATAACATATATACACTCGTTGTTACGAACTTTCACAAGTCGACGTGCAGTTTTTCTCTTTACCTTTCCCACTCCCCTCCTCTGCCTCTCTCTTTCTCCTTTAATTTAGTCTATCATCCAACTAATCGACCAATTACACACGAAGCTAATAAAAGTTTCGCGCGACGACAATTTTAACCGTTACCTTTTTCTCTCGATAAGATCGGTTTGGATGAGGCGTGTGTCACGTAATATGTGCATGTATATACGCGACAACCAACCGATTTACTATAAAAGAAACAAGGAACGTATTTGTATGTTAGGTTATATGCTTTTTCACGCTATGAAATTCTACCCGTTTCGAACGCCCTCTGTAAGATTTAGACAAGTAACCTTGACATGCGATTATTCTATGGTTAGGTTAGAATTGTTAGATTAAAATAATTTGAGAAACTATATTTATACAAAAAAATTTGGGAAGATTGAAATACTGCTTTTTTTTTATGAGGATAAGAAATAAAGTTGCGTCAATGAGCATTTGTATAAATATCCTCCAGACATTTATGATTGCTTATCATCTCTGCAAATAGTGTGTCGGTGCATTATTTTTATGATTTCATTTTTATTATAATGTGAAATAATTTGTATTTGCTAATTCAGATTTTTTATTTGATAGGATCTCTATTACGTGGACATGGAATATTACGCGAGTATGCTAAGATTTTTTTTTACATGAATATTCTATTTGTTATTATTTTTATTTTGAATAAAATATTTAATAATATCATATGTTTATTATTTTATATCCGTATAAAACTCTAAGTTATACTTTTTTTTTTTAAAGATTATTTTAAGAAATTTTCAAATTTTCAAATCAAGAGTTATGTAACTAGTTATGTCAATAATTGAAGAATGCATCAATCGTTTATCGAAAGTTCGAAAAAAAATTTGATCGAAATAATTAATAAAATAAGATTTGATTTTATATGACAAATCTTATATAAGACATTCTTGTTTGAGATGTATAAATGCTCGACTATCCTAATACTTAAAAATCGATACGAGCAGAGCTTATTTTATCAAACAGACTCGAGCACATGATTACTTTGATTACTGCTATGATTAGCTCGAACGATTTGAACGAGTTCAAAGAAATTTAAAATTATTTTATTCGTTATTAAATCAAATATAAGTTTTTAGAACTTTTACGTTAGAACAAAATTATTTTTAAGTAAAATACAAATAAAACTATTAAATTTTATTATAAAATGAAATATATACTGAAATAAAATATATATAGATTTATATTAATCATTCGATTTATGATATTTAATGCTCGTTTCACTGACATTAATTTCTTATATTTAATTTTTGTAATAATATCGACATACAAAGTAAAAAGGAATCAATGAAATGAAATTCATTGAAATAAAATTCAATAGGCTTCTCGATTGGTGGTGTACAAAGGTTAATAATCAATTAATTAATATTATATAAATTTCTTCTGTTTAATTTTTGCAACGAAATCAATGAACAAAGTATAAGAGAATTAATGAAACGAAATATACATTGGAAATATACATTGGAATAAAATTCTATATAAATTTATATCGAACATCCTTTGACATTAAATAAATATTTTGAATATAATGAATAATGATAAAAAAACTAGTTATATAAAATTTCATAATCTATAGTAGAACACAATTTCATAAGCAAAGTAATCAACCAAGATTTATAAGCAATCTCTATCTATCTACCTAACTAACGAGATGTTACTTTTAATATTAATATAACTATTAAATACTGATAATCAATGATAGTCAAATACTTATTAATATTTCAACAAGAATAACTCGAATAAAAATTCAAGTTCATTCATTCGATTATACTCATTAAAATCGATATATGAACGATAAATCTATCATTCTAACCTCAAAGAA
>NW_006263732.1:178249-181628 GCF_000469605.1 Apis dorsata | reverse complement strand
ATAAAAGAGAATAACATTGCTTATGTAGTTCGTACAATAGTAAAAAAGGAAAAAAGCTGAAAAAAATGAAAATGTAGAAGAGGGAAAAAAAGATCAAGGAAATATATTTACACCTCGTTGCGGTAAAGGTTGTCAGCAAGCTTCACGAAGGTCGGAATAAACGCATCGCGTATAAGTTCGTGACAATGACGTTACACGTACCAGCGTAGAACGCCCCTGCATTGACGTAAATCCAAGGTTAATATGGAACGTCTCGAATCGAACGCCTACAGGTAAACCAACGTAGGCAGAGAGCCCACGACTCTACGACTTAACGATACCACCAGTGCACATCCACCTGTTTTGAATCGCTTTTTGAACGATATAAATCGATATCGGGAAAATAAAGCGTATTAGATATACAACAATTTCGCGCGAGAAACAATAATGAATCCATAATTTATAATATTGTCTTCATGCATATTATATTTGTATACGAATTGTAATATTCGAATTAAAATATAGATGCTGTTTTTGTGCTCATATTTGAAATTGAACGTAAGCATATTTCTGTTGAATGAGAAATATTATCAATTTGAAATGGATAAATTAATGCATATAACAGAAAATTTTTATGCCTTGATCCTAATGTTTTATCATTATATGCATACATTTTTTTTTTCTAACAAAACTATAACTTTTGTAAATTAAATGACTGCAAAAAATAACTTCAAAGACGTATACTATCGACTATACAGGAATAAAACAACTTATCATTTTAGAATAAAAAGTGTTATTTTACTTTTTTAGATAACTGAAAAATATTATATATTTGTTTGTCAACCCACGCAATGTTGGAAAAAAGCTGTTAAAGGAAGGTCAAGTTTTATCGACGTGGGATAGTATAACATTTTAGTTGCACTTCATAAAACAAAGCTTGTAAGATTTACTTTTTATTAGATATTTATGATATAACTGTATCATTTTTAAACATATGCTACATGGAAAATGATTTTAAAAATGAATATAATAATATTGAAATGAAGTAATATTTTTTTTTAACTCAAAAAATATTTAAGATAATGTTTAAGAAAATATAGGACTTGTTTGCTTGATAAGTATTATATCATACTTCGCAAGAATAGTTCAAAGATTTTTTATCGAATATTTCCTAAGTTGACTATACTTCTCTGAAATGAGATAAAATGTTAAAAATAATATCACAAGAAAAGAAAAAAAAAAATATCTAACTTCAAAATTATGCAATATGCAAATTTTGAAAATTCTTTTGATGGAAGTTTTGTCATTTTTTAAACATTACTTCAATTTTTTAGTATTTTAAAATCAATATCATTAAATATACTATATATTTTATAATACAAAGTTCGAAATTATGCATAAAATATTTTTGATGAAAATTGTATTGTTAATTAAAAATGTTAATTTTATTGTTATTTAAAACTTAATTTTAATTTTTTTATCTTTTAATATTTTTATTATTTATATATTATAATTAAAGATTATATAATAAAAATTTTAAGAAAAACATATATAATTTGAAAACAATTAATTTTTTCTATAGTACAAAAAAAATGCAAAATATGTTAATTAAAATGAAGAATTAATGCTGGATAATTTACAACAATGAATTAAATTTCATATATGATTGGCATTTGCATATGACTGCATGCATTGCACATAGTTGCTAAATTATGCGTTTAATTGGATGACTCATATGTTCGAAACTTCATATATAGAGCAACAACGATAATCTACACTAAATCGAATATTTTCTAATATAAATGTACCTTGAAATCAATTTCTATTTATATAATGATTAGTATTATAATATAGTATAATATAGTATTATAATATAGTATATGATAATAAAAACTGTAATAGTAATTTTTTTCTTAAAAAAATATATTTTAAAATTAATAAAAGAAAAAGTTTGAAAATATTATCAACCACATAATATAAAAAAAAAAAATATTAAATATACGAAAAGAAATTTCTTTAATATGTTATATAATATATAACAGTGATAAATTTTTTATTCTTTATTTGAAAAATGAAACGTTTTTAAAAAATATACTATTGAAACATAAAATGAAAAAAATTGAAATTAAAGAAGAAAATATATTAATTATTTTATTTTCATTTTATAATATTATGCTTCTATTTAAACAAAAACAAAAAATAATTTACAACATTCAAAACTGCCAGATCTTGAAACATTTATTTGTTGCTTAATATTTGTTAAATTTTCACGAAAATTTAGACAAAAGATGCTATCAGTATGAGATAATAGTCTATCAATCTCTTTGTAAATGAAACTCAGTAGTTAGGTGTAAAGAGCATGGTATTTCATTACGCCCGCGCTTCGATTCCAAACCTGTGTAGTAGAATCTTGACCCGGCAAGTTGCCGAGTGCCGCTTACTCGCTATATATGTACTTACTACACTGTTTAGATGTTCTCAATCGCATGACGCAATGATCGCGTTTCTGGATCGCGCGCGCACGCATGTACATTTACACAATACTCATCCTGCTTTATGATCATAAGTACTCATAAATTTGTTTCATTTTCAACAGGAAAATTTGTAACGTATATCATCGATAATTTACGTTCATCATTAAAACTCGATTATCGTAATATTTCGGATAGAATTCAATCGTTCCGAACGAGCAAACACAATAGCAACAACGATACAATTCATCGTTATCGTCATACTGTTGGCGAAATATCATTAATCTTCTCTCGAAAGCGAATGCACGAAATAACAAGGTCGTGCGCGAAAGAGAAGATATATGATAAGAAATTTGGTAGAAAAGGAAGGTTGACGACCGGCATGTGCGCGCGCGCAAACGAGTGTGATCACCTACGCCGACTATAAGCATGGTATTGTGACGAGGAACGCCAACGAGAGACAGACGCGAAAGCCAACAAGTAGAGTAAATGACTCACCACGTGAACGCTGGAGAGACCGACCGGCTCGCTTTGCTTCTTGTCCGTTTTCTTGGCCTGCCGTTTTGCCTTACTTTCGAGAAAACGTTGCTTCAGCACTAATGTGTCTTGAATATTTTGTTCGCATAGACCGTTGAAGCTTTGATCGAATCTTGGTATACAATCGGTTTGTCTACGTCGATAACTTTCTATCCTTCTTCTTAGACGATCGACGACCGCCTGCCTCTTGGGGGTGAGTACCTCACCCATGCCAGGTGCTTGACCCATTTGTTGCTGCAATTGCAGCTGTTGACTGGTTACGTTCAACTGGCCAGCCGCGTTTAGATCGTGAATCCCGGCTGATTGAGCTAGGACACTATTCTGCAGGTTGTTTACGTTGTTGTTATTAGTATTAGTATTAGGAGCCTGGCCCACGCAGACCGAAATCGGGC
>NW_006263732.1:176865-178144 GCF_000469605.1 Apis dorsata | reverse complement strand
GGCGCGGTGCCGGGGGGGCCTTGCGGGGGCTGGCGGGGCAGGAGCCCCCCGGCCTCCATACAGCCCCCTAAATCCACCGCAGGGTAAGCCAGCTCAGTGAGAACCTCTGCTACCGAAGCGCCTGACGCACGCTACTGCTACTGCTACAACCTCGTCTCCCGCCGCTGCCCTCGAGCCGGGCATCCTCTGCCACCCTGCCAATGCGACGATCCTCAACTTCCGGTCAAGACGCATTTGGAATATATTCGCGCGTCAACACTTCTGTACCACGCTTGCTTTTGTCCGATAATCACACTAGTGCCGATTAATTTTCAACAATACACCATGCTTCGCGTCGATCGCACAATTGTTTCATTGAATTCTTGTTCGATATCTATATGTAATATATATATACAACACATATAAGAATATGATATTACTTGTGAAAATCCTTGTTAATATTATTGTATTTATGGTTCTTTGTCACTTTTCATGGAACGTTTTAATGGAACAATAAATTGCTAGACCAATCATGACATAAGACACTGTAAACAATGTTCGTCGTCTTTTATCACACCAGGCACGCACCAATGTCACGTTTAGGCACTGTTTTGCCTGTCCGGTTGTTGACATCGCGACATACCGTTGATATTATACTTCGTGTTTTATTCTCGAAGCCACGTGACTGGACGGTATACCGTGAAGTCCGTGTCGTTCCAACGCAACGAGTCACCGCTGTTTAGCCTCCACGCGAATGCATTTCACTCGAGATTGCTACGATATTTATTGAATCAGTAATGAGAACACAATGTTTTCTTGAAGTACTCGCAAAAGTTGTTCGCATTTCATTAATTTAATGACAATGTAACGATATTTATGAGTCGAACGATAGCATTTGTCTTCCGTGTAAAAGAAGTTTTCGAACTGTCACTCTCGACGAGACGCGCGCGAAGATTCGACAGTAGGACGGAACGTTCACCGCGCGCGACTAAGTTCAGGGCCTGGAAACTCCGTGTATACAAGAGGCGCCCAAATTGCCACGCCATCTGATAGTGATCTTTATAACTAAACAGAGTTGGCGCCATATATGAAATTTTTCTTTCTTTAAATTTTATTTATTATAATTAATTAATATTCGTCTATTATAAAATTTTGTTTTTTACTTTTAATATATTATTTTTTTTATTATAAATATATTTTAAGAAGAAAATAATAGAAATTGATAAATTAAAATTAAATATATTTAATTAAGATTAAATTATTATTATAATTATTATTAAAATTAAAATATTATTGATAA
>NW_006263732.1:171949-176373 GCF_000469605.1 Apis dorsata | reverse complement strand
ATTTATAAAAAAATATGAAATATAATTATTATTTAATTAATGAATAAACTTATTTTATTATTTTATAAATAATTAATAATAAATATATTCTGAGATGCTGAAAAATTGTTTAAAACAAGATCTAATTTTTTAAATAAAATCTAGTTTAAAATAAATCATAATTAGTTTATAAATTAATTATTATTTTGTGTAATTTTAAAAAAAAATAAGACAAAATTTTTATATAAATTGTCATAATTTATTAAAAATATATAAGCTATTTATAAAAAGATATTAAGATTTATCAGTACGATAATCAATGTTAATATTATTATATATATATATATATTGAAGTTAATATTTTTTTTCATGTGTTCTAAAATATGTCTCCAATGCCCTCTTTAGTCATTAAAATCTAACTACAACTTCTCAATAAGAGCCTCTCTATAATATTCTTTTTCTCTTTCTATTCTTGGTCTTTTCCACTCCCTCTCATTACGGCGCACGCTGCATGAGAATTGGAAAGAGGAATTGTAGTGGGAGTATGCGACAAACAACAAGGCTTTCGCGGATTAATATCAGCTCTACTTTGCTGTGTTAATATTAAATCCAACAAAAGATTTTTTTCTGTGTAAATGATAATATATGAATATTATAATACAATATACCATACACACGAAAAATTATAGCGTATGCCGCGTGCACTGAATCTCTCGATTGTCCCAGTGTGTCGTCGACTGTACGTTGGACGTCACAACAGGTAGTTGAGCGAGGGCAGCGTGCTCCAGCCTGTAGAAAGAAAGGAAAAGACCAGAAGAGCGAGCGAGAGATCGATATATTGGCACGATTGTGTTGGAAGAAGAAAACATGTCAGTGGTAGGGGAACAGTGGGAGAAGTAAAGGAGGAAGGTGACCGTGTAGAATATACTAGAAAGGGAGAAAAATAGGATAGTAACAGGGAGGAGTTTCACTGTGTCGGATACCTGCACATCGTGCCTGTGCACAACTGCTCGTACACAGCTTTAAGTTTACATGTATGAGACGGGTTACTCACGCGTTCCCTTTGCTCCTTATCTACTTTGCAGACTATGTCTCTTTCTTTCTCTCATACCTTCCTATTTAGGGGGAAATGAAATACAGCGTTTCCCCTGTCTAACGTCTGGCCACGTTTCCGTAGTCTGCCGTTAAATCTTTTTTAAAAATAATGTATATAATTCTTAGAAATTATTTTATATCATATAAACATATTTAAGAAATTTTTGATAATATTTATGTACTTATATTTAAATATTCCTTTTTAAATATGACTTTTTTAAATAATCATATAAATAAAAAGAAAGATTCTTATATGAATTTTTTATTAAATTATAATAATATTGAATTTTTTGAATAACAAAAAAATATATGTATATATGTACATATGTATAAATGTATATTGAATATATAGAATTATATTTAATAAATAAATTGAAATAATTTTAACATTTTAATAAATTTATAGACAATATATATAATTGCTAAATTATAATTATAGATATAGATAAAATTTATTTTAGCTAAAAGATTACAAATTATAAAAAAGTTACTTTTAAGCAGCTTCAAGTGTTGCCATCTTTCGTTTATTTAACGTAATGAAAATATCTATTCTAATCGATAAATCATGGAACTATTTCGTGAATTTTTAAATAACATTTTTATAAATTGATTATATATGTTTCAATTATTTATATATTTATTATGTATTATATGTATTATATTGTAATAATAATCTAACCTCTATAAATATAACATAACCTCTAAATGTAAATTATAAATTAATTGTCGTGATACATGAGTCAAGATTCATTATCAATAAACCCTTTTTAAATAAAAATTTTAATAAAATAAAGTAATATCAATTTTGTATTATTACTTTGCGTGTATTATTTAATGTCATATTAGAAAGTTAAAGTATTCTTTAAAAAAATAAGATTTTAATTCATAATAATTAAATAATAAATAATTCCATCATTATTTTTTGTTTAAAAATATTTTAAAAAATCATTTTAATTTTAAAAAATAATGGATTTATTAAGTGCAAAGAATAGTAGAATTCCTTTTATATCAGGAACAAAACCTTCATTAAAAAATTCACAACTACTTGTTTCATGTGGAATTCCTTCTTTAGATTATATAATAGGTTTGAATATAATTTTTTGAATTTATAAGTAAACAATTTTAATTATAACTTTTTTATTATATTATTATATATTGTTTTAGGTGGTGGATTACCTATTGGTTCTTTATTTCTTATTGGTTCGTAATAAATATATAAAACTTATAAGAATTAATGTATAAATAATATATATTAAATATATATAATTTTTATTTTTAGAGGAAGATCGATATGGTACATATGCAAAAGTTATGTTACAATATTTTATGGCTGAAGGTGTAGTTACTGCACAACCATTATTAATTGGATCTAAAGATATTAAAACATCTCATCTTGTGTCAGAGATGCCAGCTGTTATAACAGATACTAAATCAAATGATGAACCTTCTAATTCTGATGAACAAATGAAAATTGCTTGGAGATATCAAAATATGAAAGCAATTGATCCTTCTCCAATTGGAGGACAATTTTTTGGTCATTTTTATGATCTTACAAAAACAATGGAAAAAGAAGTAATTGAAAAAGCAGATATAACACAGTGGTACGATGATAGTTGCCCTATAAAAGACAAAATTTTTAACAATTCAACATATACAAATTTATTAAAATGTATTCAAGAGACTTTGAAGAAAGGACAATACTCAATTTTAGAAACCCCTGAAAAAAGACAAGTTTTAAGAATTGCAATTCATTCATTAGGATCTAGATTATGGTGGAGTGATTCTGAAGATGAATCGCATCAAGATTTGTTAAAATTTTTATATTATTTTAGAGCAATTTTAAGATATTCTTATGCAGTTGGTGTGATAACAGTACCTACAGAATATTTTGACAAATCTGTATGTTTTATATTATATTATATATTATATATTATATATTATATATTAAACTTTCGTATAATTTTGATATAAATTGAAAAATATTGATTATTTTATTTTTAGGATACTATTGTGCAACAAGTTGAACATTTATCGGATATTGCAATTAGATTAGAATCATTTGCAGGCTCACAAAAGGAAACGAATCCACTTTTTAAAGATTATCATGGTTTACTACATCTTCAAAAGATGCTTACTTTAAATACCATAGCACCACATAATCCAGATTCACGAGATCTTGCATTTAAATTACGCCGTAAAAAATTTGTTATTGAAGTAAATAGCTATATAAATATTATTGAATTAATGTTTATTAATATACTATGTATGTAATTTTTCTTGCTAATTTTTACTGTAGGTATTACATTTACCACCTGAATTAGGAGATACTACTCAACGGGAACAAGATGAAACAGTACCCCAATTTGGATGTTCGAGTCAATCAAATAAGAATTTAGATTTTTAAAAAAATATGATGTACATTTAAGAAAATTTTATTTTTTATGTAATTTATTAAATCTTAAATTACATATTTTTAAAATAATATTAAAAGTATCTTATTTCTTTTTTTACTTTTCTTTTGAAATTTATCTAAAAATAAAAATTAGTAGTAATATCTTACAGGTGAACGTCATATGTATTATTTGAATCAGAACTGCATACTATATCGCGTGAATTAATGTAGACGAGAGGAGATAGGCTTCGTGAACACACAATAATACATATAACACGCCTACCTGCTTTATACAGATATTATTTACATTTTATAAATATTAAAAATACTAAACAAGATTATTTAAAGCTATTTGTTTAAATTTTATTCTATGACAATGTCATTTAATTTCAATAGAAAAAAAAAAAATAGAAATATTCAAATTTCTGGTCGATATTTTAATTTTTTATTATACATCATTTAAACTGACTTCAATATTCTTAAAAATAGAATGAATAATCCTAAAAATGGAATGAAATGAAATAGATATTTCAAAAAACTCTGATTAATATTATTTATAAAATTATATATAATCATAATTAAATATTAGTTAATTTATGATAAATTAATTTTTCTTATAAATCGAATGTATATTGAAAATTTTTACGTGAACGAAAATAAATAAATCGAGTATTACTCATCCATGACGATTACGCCGATTAGCTGTTAACTTCCCCTTCGATGATTCGTATAAACTTCGACATGCATCTGTTATATCTGTAACAATTGCATAAATACATACATACATATGAACATTTCATCCCCTCTTATGTGCTTTTTTTTGTTTCGTGCCTTTCTATTTCCTTCCGGTTCCATCCGGTCGGTCGCGCATGAGGGCACGTAACGCAAGCGCACCTACAGATTCGTACCTAGTATTCGTACGGCACTGTAAACCATCTATCACGCGGTAGCTTTTCAG
>NW_006263732.1:156920-171733 GCF_000469605.1 Apis dorsata | reverse complement strand
AAAAAAAAAAAAAAGGAATAAAAAGAAATCAATGATACGATTTTAAAAAGATATATATATATATATATTTGAAATGAATTTTACTCGTCTCGTTAACATTCTTGTTTATCCTAGCCATTAATGGAGTGTCATCGCGAAGGATTGACGTGACGAATAGTCACTGCCTTTTTGTTGTCGTGCACGCGTTAATGCAGAAGAATTTTAAAAATTCGACGAATTAAAATGGAAAGAAAAAACTTTGGTATGTCTCAAATTTTCGTGTGTTGTTCGAACATCATTTTTCTGGTGAGTTGCTAATAAATTAAATTATTTTCAATGCAAAATTTTAAATTTTAGAACAGTGTTTTAATGTAACACGTAAACAAATTCATTCTTTAAATTAATAAAGTTTTATTTTTAAAAATTAATAAAGTTTTATTTCAAAGATAGTAATAATTCGATGAGAAGAATTAACGAATATTAAAATTTATAAATGTTACTGTTCTTTTCAGATATCGGGTTTCACGTTGATGTCATTAGGAGCATTTTTATTAGCTGATGATGAACGTATTTTATTATCGCGTTTATTGGGACCAGGTGATATACATCCCGATCAACCACTTTTTTATTACTTAGCATTTGCACTCGTTGGACTCGGATTTCTGATCACGTTAACTGGTCTACTTGGATGTTGGGCAATTTGTCTTTATAATCGATGCATCACAATTTCAGTAAGAATTTATAAATTTTTGTTGTTGTACGTTATAGAACACTTTGAATAGTTTCCGAATGTTTATAATTTTCTATCATTTTTCTATGAAAAATTATACATTTTTATGAAATTGAAGATTAAGATTAGAATTAGGAATTAGAATAGTAACGAAATTATAAATAATCGTATATTTGCAAAAAAAAATATCTATAGTGTAAAATAATGCTAGAATCTCGCAATTTCTACTCAAATATCATATATTTAAAGAGAAACAAATTGCAATAAGACTTTCTAATTTCACATTTCACATTTCAAAAATTAGATCAACGCAATAAAATTTGAAATTCATAATGGAACGTTTCAGAAGTGTTTTTCGAAGAAGATTTAAAAACAGATTTTCTATAGTTATTGATGTTTCGTATTATATAATTTATTTTATACTTGTGAACTGAATAATTACATATTTTAATCGTGTAAAAGTCAAAATCTGTACGATTTCACTCGTTGAGTTTATTCGAACTAAACTAAAACCAGATTTCCCGCTTTGTCGGTCTACTCGTCATGCGTCGTTGCTCGAAAACGGATCTACATAAATCAAGACACGCGTGCTTACAGAAGGAGGACGAAGTGCATCATTTAAAAGCAGTAATTATTTCATAGAGCTTATTAGATGAACAAAAAAAAAAAAATAAATAATTACTCCATGAAGATGTTTTGATATGTTTCGTTGTATATAACATTCACAATTGTGATATATAAAATTTAGATAAGTAACATATAATAATTTTAAATAGCCATGAATGTCTAGAATTCTAACTTTTTATTAGTAACAGTCTATTTGTAAGATGTACCGCCCGAGTCAACGAACGAGGCATCGTTCTCTATTTCACTTCTGGACAGTGCTGAAAGATATATATATTAATATGTAGATAATACTAAGTAGTTTTTATCTTTAATATTTTTTTTTTTTTATAAATTTGATCTATAAATTTATTACGATAAAATCATAGAAGTATTCGTTATTATTTACAAATTCGACGTAACGAGCGTAATATTTTCTAAAATCATAACGATAATTTCATTAAATCAATTTTTCACGATATGATAAACCAAAGGAATATAATTACAAATTACAATTAATTTAAAAACCCGTTAATCCAATAAATGCACACGTGTAATTCGTGTAATTATATTTACACATTTAAAATACATTGAATCAAAATAAAAATACTTATCTCTCATTTTATACAAACGATTCGAACATTAAACATTCAATAACAAACGAATAACTCTCGAATAAGAGAGTTTTCTTAATTACTTCGCTCATTATATTTTATCTATTAGTTCTATCCTCGATATTCCTTATTTCATAATCCCCTCTTTCTTTAATTACTTCACTCATTACTTTACTTTACTTTATTTACTTTTACTTCCAGTATTTCATCACGATAATCCTCCTATTGCTCGGCGAATGCACCGTATGCGTTCTCGTGGTGTTCTGGCCTCACGTTTTAGGCATCGATGTCAGACCGGCACGATTGATACGAGCTTTGCAGCGAAGCTACGCCGTACCCGGTCGAGAGCAATTCACGGCAGCCCTTGATCTCGCACAAACAACGGTACGTTGCTAAATACGATCTCGAAACCAAAGTGTTTAACAAAGACAGACTGCGAGATGCAAAACAGAATTTTATTTATTCAGATTTCCACGAAATCGATGATCAAAAAAAAAAAAAAAAAAAAAATAGCACGCACACACCTTTCAATCTATGAAAAATCTGCCTCGATGTTTTCAGTTTGCTTGCTGCGGCATAAACGGAAGCAGCAATTACGGCACCTCATGGTGGCGGCTGCAGGAAGTCGGCCGAAGAGAATTAGTGGTGCCTCTCAGTTGCTGCACCCTGAATAATGTAAACCAGACCGATTCCTTCCTCAATCCCGAACCTGCCAATCTTACTCTCTGCCAGGCTTTGAATCCCGCCGAACATCAATATGCCCGGCATACTACGGTACGTATCATTAATGAGGATGTTGTTAAACGTGTGCGGAAGAAATAAACATTTCGACTGAGTGACACGTCCCATTAATATAACAATATAATAATTGCAATTGCAAGTCGTCATTTATTGACTGATTGAAATTATTTTTGACATTCGTACGTTGGTGTCTTAAGCGTCGAAGAAATTTATCGATCATACGTCATCGTACAATAAAATTACGTGGTTCATTTCTCTTATAATACGATTATTATCTGTACATTTGTTAATCGATTTTTATATCACGTTTATCTATAAATAATATCGTGATATATGCAAAGTTACTTACTTTTTTTCCCGCAATTATGTCACGTTTATCTATAAATAATATCGTGATTGTAATATGCATTGTGATATATGCATTTTAGTTGCTCACTTTTTTATCCGCAATAACTTCGACGTACGTAAAATCGAGGGCGAAATGAAAACGTTTCTGCTATCTTTGCTGTCACACACGCACGCGTTCAATAATGACCCGCATGCGAGTATCACACGCCTAAGGGAAATTCAGTCGGATGCGGGTTGCATAAAAACGGGGCGAACGTTGATGTATCGTTCAATCTGTATCTGGAAACGGGCGCGTCTGTCGGTAAACGGGGAACGGAAAAAGGACCGTGATGAAGTTCGTCTATTGTGCCAGAAAGTTTTCTTATCTCTCCCCCACCCCTTCTCCCCCTCATGGCGCGTATTTAATTTCGCACCGTTGCGTAGAATTTGAATGCAGATTGAAATGTCATGTGACGATTGTGTCGACGATTGTCTACACGTGATGACATTATCTCTTCGCGTATATAGAACGTTTACGCGTTTATAAGAGTTTCTTATACGTGAAACGTTTTATTTGAATGAATGAGACGTACGTACGTCTGCTTTGAAATTTAAAGAATTTATCGAGTTGAAAAAATTGATTGGATGAAAGAAGGAGAATTGAATATTGCTATTGAAACTATGTATTTTCTATCGATTTATTCCTTTTTTTTTTTAATATGCGAAAATGTTTTACAATAAAATTTTGAATTTTAGTTACTTCTAAGTACTTATTGCAAGCTCTAAATTGATTCGGAATTGTAAACTTGTATTATATATATATTTTTATTTCTCGTCAAAAACTCAATTCATATTACTGATGTATTTATAAAATATTTTCTTCTTTAGTTTCTTCTTTAATTTTTGTCCATGTTTATATTCTATGGGATTAGGTTTCATTTTCAGTTTTCGTTTCTCTTTGTGAGGATCAGTTGAAATAATCAACCTCCAAATAATTTATAAATTATTTATCTCAATCAATCTGCAAAATATGGTGAAATTTAAAATCAAACTTTCACTCGTTCTACATTCGCTTACGCACATTTAATTATTTTTATTTGATACATATAACGTAATATATGCGATGAATAAACATTATCCAGATTTAATAGATGCGATAATAATCTCTATCTAAACTATTTTCTGTCTCATATTTTATTTTTTTATTTTATAAAGAGAGGGATTAAATAATATTTGTTGTTGTAGGGTTGTTTGGAGATGTTGGAGAAATGGACTCAAGACCAAGCGTTGATATTGCTCGTGATCGGACTTACTATTATTTTCGTGGAGGTAAGCGCACTTCTAAGCACATTCTTCGCCTGTTCAAAAGGGACTAAGAGAACTAAGTCACAAGCATCAACGTTTACGTCCACGCAAACGCTCAGCCCATTCAACGAGAGCGATCACGATTTTGGTAACAAATTTTCTTTTTAACCAATTTTTTTTTTCTTTTACGAATCATCATTGCAATGCAACGTTTATAGGATTAGATATCGAGAACAGAAACGCGACTGGAACAACGTTTGGCGCTAAATCATGAAGATGGCTAGAGGGCAGTGAGGGTAAATCGTCTATCGATATCAAGAATACGAAAACTGTGTCGAACTTGTCCAGGTTAGGAGATGTAAGAAGATTTAGTAAGAGTATAATCGAAGAATGGAAAAATTCTCCAGAATTTGATGAGGACGACGAAGTGTTGCGAAGTGATCAATTGTACGAAGAGCGTGCAATAGATGTCGTGCCAGATTGTCCCAATAAAACTTGGTCAATAGAGAAAAATAATCTCGATAAAAGTCGCGATGATAAAAGTAACGCGATGAAGTCAAAATTGCATAGCAGCGCCGCCACTGTCAGAAGTATTCCAATAAAGAATTACCAGGCCTCGATAGCCCATAACATTGGAACGTTGAAACGGTCAGAGATACCTCAACTCCAATTTGAATCCTCGATGTCCGAACCCGATAAGAGTCTCCGTTTGACTAAATACAAAACCATATCTTCTCCCCAAAACGAAGTTAAATCTCAAATTCGACGATCGACCATGGCCTCCAAGCATTCGGAAATTTTAAACCCATCCAGGAGATCTTGTCATTCTTGCGATTACCAACGCGAAATTCAAAATGAACAGCGTAAGGTCAACTCGAAGATAAAAACGTTGGATAGAAGAATTGTGAAGAGTGAACGTAACGTTTCGAATCAAAAGGATGATCTTAGCGATTTTGGTGGTGATGATTATTTTTATAAATCTCAAAAATATAATTGCAGCCATCGAAGATCAAAAGAAGACACGAGAATTCAAGATCAATCGAAGGAGGAATCGATGGAGAATAGAGATTTGAAACGGTTGAGAAACGAGGAAACGCGGATCAAGAGTAAATGGGGGACCATTGATTTCAAACGTGGACACGTGGGTCAAAAAATATCGGCGTACGAGGAAAATGCCAAGCGCGGTAATCGTAATTGGACGTCTCTCGACACGTATCAAATATTTCCCGAAATAAAGAAACATCGAGCGATCGGTGTACCATTAGTAGGCATGCATAACGCGTGCGGTTTGCCGGTAGTGGCTTCATGGCACGATCATGAACTATTGGAACCTCTGAGAGTCAAAGGAGGTAGGGTTTTAGGAACGTTAAGGCCGATTGTCAAAGGATCATCGCGCGCTTCGATTAATTTCCGTCATCGAACTCATCCTAAAAGGAGAATGGTAGATACGAATCAGAGCATTTCTAAAAGGAGCCAAGTTTTAGATTTAAGAGAGTCTGATAAGAAGATTGATTATCCATCGATAAAGTCGTTAGTTTCTTTGGAAACGGATGGGCTAAGAAAGAAAAGGAGACATCGATCTTCATTTAAGGCGAAGAGAACTGGTACATTTTCGAAAAATACTATGAAACGAAAGAGTAGATCGGATGAAAGAAAAGATAAAGAGAATTGTTTGATCGGCAGTCTCTATAAAAAATCGTTCGAATCTGGAAATACAAAAAGACAAACTTTGTATGCGAGAGATGATGGAGAGGACGCTGTGCAAGTTCTTAAGAGTTTATGTTTAAATCCTTTGGCACGAACGAAATCTGATACTGATATGATATGGTAAAATTAACGAGACCTGAAATAATTGGAATAAACATCTTGATTGAACAGTCAATGATATTTATATCATTCATTTTTTTCTAGATATCTTATTTGCATGTATAATTGTAATTAAGTCTGATTTATCCCATATATTGGATGTGTAAACTGCAATTCTTGCAGTTTTAATTATTCACTTTCAAGTAATACAAAAAAATAACGTATTCCGCTAAATTTTTATTTATATTGAACATTATTAAATATCCAATATATATTAATGATATAATTTAAAAGTGTTTAAATAAATTATAAAAATACAGATTTCTAAAATGAAAAAGTTTATAGAAATTATTTTTGTAGCTTTTTCTATTTGAGAATCGCTTGTTCTAATTCTTGCTTTATTCAACTATTGAAATATTATTATATAAATAACGGATAATTAAGATCTTATAAATATTATTGTATTAAAATATTACTGAAATATGTCAATAATATTTATTGTCATATTAAGACTGTCATATTTATTGTCATTTAACAATAATAATTACAAAAATCACATGGTATAATCTTTTTAATAGAATTCTTAATTTTTTATTTACAATATAAACTGTTATTAAATTGATTAAAAATTATTTATGATTAAATTTTAATATACAATAATGGATACGTTATGCTTTGTAAATATGCATTATTAATTGTGTTGTATTTTTGAATGTTATAATAAAACGGAAACCCTTGCTACCCTCGCTAGAAGTAATCGAGTATCTTTACAAAGTCCTTAGAAGAATATAGAAATTTTAGGAATTTTAAATATGTTAAATATCTATCCATTAAAGTATTCATAATTGTACTTATAATTGCGGAACAAGTAAATAAATAAAGAATACAAATAATGAGAAAAGGACAGAGATAAAATAAAAATTCGAGAATCAGCGCCATCTCTATTGCCATAAATGAATAAATATAGATAAAAAAAAATAAATAATAAAAGACGAATAGAAATAGAATACGAATTGACCATCAAGTGACATCTCGTGAGTGCTAAAGATATTTTCAAGAGTAGAATAGAATTGAGGATCAATACCATTTCTTCAATAGTCTATTTTATTATTTTAATTTATTATTAATATCCTATTTAGAGAAATATTTATTCTTAAAAAATGGCACGGCTGATCAATTCTTATGCTATTTATTCTTTTCTTTTTTTTATTCATATTTCATTTGCGGCATTCTAGAGATGGCGCTGATTTCTGAATTTTTATTTTACTTTTTCCATTAATTGTTATATTTCATTTTCTCTTTTTCTCTGTGAGATACATTTGACAATAGGGATTAGATTTAATAAATTCAAAAAAAATTTGATCCAAAGGGTAACATTGAAATTGATATCAAAATGATAAAGAAGTTCTAAAAAATACATTGAATGGTCTATTCGTTGAAGTCTCGTTTTTTCGATCTATAATCACGTGTAAAACGTGTGTGGAAATTTTCTAGTTATTTCGAAAGCATGGCTACTGTTCATAAATTGCGGCTTGCAATTAAATTTGGAAAAAATCTTTCAAGACCATTGAGTCGAAGCTTTGAAAGAAAAATTTTAGAAAAACAATGTCAACGGTGTTTAGGTTTGTATATCATGTTATTTTAATTTTAATTTTCTAATTACTTAAATTTTAAGGTTATTTACTTTTTTAAATTAAATTAAATTATTTATTAAATTATTAATTCATATATGATATGATATTATAATATTTGAATAATTATTCTTATTTAATATTAATTTAATATTTAATTTCCAAATTTAATGACTTATTTAACTTTAATATTTTAATATTCTTTTTGAATATATAGCTATAAATACAAATATCTTGGCGCAAAACTTTTCATCTCAAACAGCAACTCAAACCACTGAAATTCATAATATTATAAAAGATGTTGAGAAATCTACAGGTAATTATAAAATTTTTTTTTTATATATTTTCTAAAATATATATTTTATATAGTGTAACATATAATGTGCATTTAATTTTTTTAGAGGAAGGTGTTAAACATGAATTTCGATCAGAAACACAAATGCTTTTACAAATTGTTGCCAAATCCTTATATTCAAATAAAGAGGTAAGATTGATATAATTTTATCACATATAATATTTTTACAATATTATATATAATATTTTTATAATATTATATTTGTAGAACATAAATATTAACAGGCAAAAGTTCTTTTCTTGATTATATGATTTTTTTGTATTTTAAGGTATTTCTTCGTGAATTAATTTCTAATGCGAGTGATGCACTTGAAAAATTAAGATATATACGTTTAAGTGATTCCAAAGCTGCAGAAGTTATTGGTGATCGAAGTTTAGAAATTCACCTTGGTACTGATAAACAAAATAGAACTCTTATAATTCAGGATACAGGAATTGGTATGACTCGTGAAGAATTAATATCAAATTTAGGAACAATAGCTCGGTCTGGTTCCAGAGTAAGTGAAATTAAAATTATAAATATATTTTTTTAAAATATATATTTTATAATATATAATATATATAATATATTAATTTTAAAATATTAATTTAAATGAGAAAATATCTTATTTTTCACAATAATATTTATATTGTAAATAATATAAATAATTTTTTTTATATAAACAATTTTGAATTTTTAATATCATAATATGGAATTTTCTTTCTCTTAATATAGGCCTTCATAGAAAAATTAAAAGAGAAGCAAAATATTGGGGATTCATCTAATATTATTGGACAATTTGGAGTTGGTTTTTATAGTGCTTTTATGGTTGCTGATAAAGTAGAAGTTTTTACAAAATCATATGCAAAAGATGCTGAAGATCTTTATTGGGTTTCTGATGGGTAAAAAATATTTTATAATTTATAGATATTTCTAGATTTATATAATAAAAATGTACAAGAATCTGGAAATATTGAGCGGTGTTAAATTCCAGAATATATGTTTTCTTTTAGTTCTAATACATTTAACATCTCAAAAGCTGAAGAAGTTCAACCTGGAACAAAAATTGTTATACACTTAAATATGGAATGCCGGCAATTTAGTGATGAAGATACAATTAATCGTACGTTATAATTATAATATTATTATTTTATTTATTTTTAATATTTTTTATTTTTTGATGATTAATTAATATTTATTAATATCTAAAGGTCTCATTACTAAGTATAGCAACTTTATCAACAGTCCTATTTATGTTAATGGCAAAAGAATTAATACTGTACAGGTAGGATTTGATTATTTATATTTTTCTATATGGATACTTTATTATTATATTATTATATATTTTCTTCCAGCCATTATGGATGCTTGATCCAAAAGATATTACATCTCTACAACATAAGGAATTTTATAGATTTATTGGAAATTGTTTTGATTCTCCACGATTTATATTACAATACTCAACCGATGTTCCACTTAATATAAGAGCTTTATTATATTTTCCGGAACAGAAACCACCATTATTTGATTTTTCTAAAGGTGAAACAAGTGGTATCTCATTATATAGCCGTAAAGTTTTAATAAAAAATAAAGTGGAAAATATTTTACCAAATTGGATGCGTTTCATTGTTGGAGTGGTCGATTCTGAAGATATTCCTCTTAATTTAAGTCGCGAATTATTACAGAATAGTAGTTTAATTGGGTAAGATATAATAAAAATAATCAAAAATATTATATATAATGCTATATATATTATATATTATTATATATAGATGCTAGCAATTATTTTAATTTTGTACAATCGTTTTAATTATAGAAAATTACGTAGTGTTCTAACTACACGAATTTTAAAGTTTCTGAATGAAAAATCTCAGAAACAAATTGAAGATTATAACAAATTTTATAAAGATTATAGTATTTTTTTAAAAGAAGGTATTGTGAGTACTGATGTTCAGGAAGAAAAGGTAATTAATATATATGCCATTTTTATTTCTGCCATAGTGGTTTATTACTTTTTATAATTAAACTTTTATATTTTTATAGGAAGCAATAGCCAATCTTTTACGATTTGAATCTTCTGCAATGGCACCAGGTGAATCAATAAGTCTCGAAGATTATTCTAAACGTATGCCTCCCGATCAGAAAAAAATCTATTATTTGTTAGCGCCAAGGTAAAAATTAATTGTTTTTGTATAAAAATATAAATAATTGGAACAATATTTACAATTATCATATTTTAATTATAGCCGCCAATTAGCTGAACAATCACCATATTATGAATCTCTAAAGAAACGTAACGTTGAAGTACTTTTTTGTTATGAGGCATATGATGATGTTATTTTCTTAAATTTAAGAAAATTTAAATCTCATACTTTAACTTCTGTTGAAGAAAATTTATGCGAATCAAATTCAAAATCTGATAGTCCTCGTAAGTATTCGATGATTTTCAAATTTTTAATAATTAAATATCTTAATTTTTAATATGTTTTTAATATGTATTTGTTTAGATATTATTAATCAAGGTGATATTAATAATCTTATGACTTATATGAGAAAAGTATTATCTGGAAAAGCATATGATATTAAGATAACAACTCGACTTGAGTCACATCCGTGTATAATTACAGTCCAAGAGATGGCAAGTGCAAGACATTTTGCCCGCGTACAAACTCGTCAATTCGGAGATGAAATGTTATATTCTCTGCTTCGGCCATGTTTTGAAATAAACCCTAATCATTTTCTTATCAAAAAACTTTGTGAATTAATAAATAATAATACAAAATTAGCGGATCTTCTTATAAAACAGGTTATATTACTTTAAATTTATTTTTTTTTGTATATAATTATTTATCTACAAAAATATTATATATATAATAATATTTATGTACATTGCATTTAAAAAATTCTTAAATTTTATATTTATATATATATTCTAATTTTTTTTTAATTTGTTTCAGTTATTCACTAATAGTATGGTAGAAGCTGGTTTAATTGACAATCCACGTATATTATTAGCATCAATGAATGAATTATTGACTTTAGCATTAGAAAAAAATTAGTTTTGTAATTTAAAAAAAATTTGCAACAATATTTTTTTTATAAGTTATAGATTTATTGTATATAATACAACCATTTTAAATAAAGTAATTATTTGATAATTATTTATAAAATTACTTTTTATAGTTAAAAATTTTATTTAGTAAAAAAATGCGATTAATTACTAAATAATTATTATCATTACTTTTATAATTTGTAAAATAAATTATTTGATATATTTAATTAATTCAAACATTCATTATTTTACTAATCTTAACTAATAAATCCATATATAAATGGAAAACAATTATAACATAACGGTTTTAGAATTAGTATAATAATACAAAATATAGGCAAGATTGTATTCTTTATTACAATAGGTTGATCTTGTACAAATTAATTATAGCCTTCTAATTATAACAAGTCAAGTTCCTCATTGTTTGAAGGATTTCATGATATCGATATGTATCCTATTAGCAGGGCTAAGTGTTGCGGTGAATTTGGAAGTTGTACCCACATTTTTTTATGTTTAATTTTTTCTACGTTCGTCATCATCCTATAATTATGGCAAGTTACAGTAAAGTAAGAAATAAATGGAACTATTTATTAGTTTGTAAGTTATCAAGTACACAAATCAATAATAAATAGTTTGAAAAATAAAAAAGTAAACGCATAAAAATGAAATTCACTTATTTTGATCAATTCCAATTGCTTAAATTATTAATCATACTGAATTAATTAAGTCTATTTTATATTTCATTTAATAAAACTTAATGTTGTTATTTGATCAAAAGTTCCATAAAATATTGCGTTTCTTCTTTTTTATCTTTAAAACAAAATACTTCATAATGTCCACATGATATAAACTGATTGGTACAATATTTATAAATGAATGATCGTTTAATCCGCATCGCTTTACAGTCTTTAACCAATGTTTTTTTCACTGTTAATTCATAAGATATAAAAACTAATCTTAATAGTTAAGAATTCGCTGTGCTTCGACGCAAACTGAAATTTTCATTGCGCGTTGATGTTGATTCCGATACAATTTGTTAAGTTAAAACTGTACAATATCCTTATTTCATTCTAATATAGAATAAATTGTCATGTTCATTGTATCCATGTAAGTAATTGCATTGAAATTTCAGAGAGGAGAGGCACAGCTATTTCAAACTTACACAAAAAGAAGACAATAATTTCTTTTCCTCTCGGTTAAACACAAAAAAAGTCACCCTGTTTCATATTATTAACGTCGTTTACTCGTTTATCGTACTAAATGTAGAAAAAGATGGCTAACATCAGAGAACAGGAACATAAACAGTGAATTTGTCAGTAGAATTCTACATGTATAAACAGAACGTGTACACCTCTCCCAATTAAGCTGCTGCTAAATATTTGTTCAACGGAAAAAGAAGTATCTTGCGTGGAAGTACACGGTATTTAAAAGACATTAGGCACAGAAATAACAGTTTCTTGACTCTTTGTGTGTCACGCTTAACTACACAAATTAATCAAGGGGAATGCCTTCGTTCGTACGGCATTATTATTAAGTTGGCAGTTCAAAAAATGTTTCATTATCGTTATTTGGACAGATTTTCATGATGAAAATAACGGTATGAGAACTATGAGTAATTTATGAAGAGCGTTGATGAATTGCGAATGATCCACATTGCTGAGCAGTCTTATCGAGTAGATAAAAATGTTAAAGCGTGATGTAAGTAATAGCACCATATATGCAGTTATGTTTGTTGAACTGATGGTGACTAATGAAAGAAGAAATGAAGTAAAATATATATATATATAAAATAAAAAGAGAGAAAAAAAAATGAAATTAAACGAACGGAACGTTGACTTAGTATTACGTACGCACGGAATTGGAGTACTATCTTCCGCGATTCTTTAATTTTTTTTCTCTTAAAAAACGTTGGATAGTTAATATTACAATCATTATCATACAAGTCATAGTATTTGATCATTGTATAAACATTATTATCATCACAGTAAAAATATTTCATATCTTTTTAACTATTGTGCTTTGCTGCAGTAAACGTCAGCAGACATGCACATATATTCGCCCTAGAAGCAGAGCACTGTTTTTTTTTTTCACTAGAGTCAATTTATTTACTCACTAGACTATATGTATGCTGTACTTATATCTATATTATTAAGTAGTCCTTCTGTTTATTTCGTACGTAACCAAAATAAAGTCGGTTAGCAAATAGTAAAAATACATAAATGTACCTATGTACTTTTTTTTTGCAGTGGAATTATAGTTGCGGATAACATTTAAGTTTAAACGATAGATTATTAAACAATAGTCATTGGTCTGACAACGCGGTCGTGATTAAATTTACTTCTCTCAAGTAACAAATTTTATTCTTAATCAAGATAACTTCTTACTCATAATAGTTGCGTATAGTTGTCACGATATATATGTATACATATATTTTTCATATTGTATACATATACATACATACATATATATATATTTTTTCTTTACTAAACCTCATCCCCTTTGGTAGAATGAAACGATGTTTTATCTTTAAAAAGAAACAAAACTTTTAATAATCCATATATCATAAAATTGTCAAAATGTTAATTAAATAAAATCATCTGATAAAATGCAATCTTCTATGTTACCAATTCGTCAAATGGTCCTATTTCAATTATTATTAAATATATAACGGAAGTTATATGAAAACAAGAATTGCTCCCGGATACGTCATTTTCATACTCAATTGTTTCGAGGATTTCGCGGAATTAAGTACGTAACGAGAGTACCTAAGCTCTACCTACATAGGAGATTTGAGGTACGATGCGTAAACAATTCGCATCGTTAGCTCAGTATGCGAATTTTTATACCGTGTTTATTAATTATCTCGTGTTCATCAGTTCTTTATATTCATAGCTGCCTCTGTACACACTTTTTATCATTTTTTTCTCTACCTCTGATTCAATAATACGTATGTACAATATTTCTTTTTATATTCACATAACATTCGCACTGTCTTAAGCACAGAAAAAGACGATTATGTTCAATTTGTTTTTAAGTCGTGGCACCACTGTTTGTCACACCGAGGTCTGCGTGATACCGTTCCCCGACAACCACAAACGGCCGTTACTTTTTTGATCGGTGATTTCGTACTCGGAATCATCAATCTCGCACAAATTGGTGGATAAATCGCTGTTACTCGTCGCACCGCCTAACAACGAATTCCTTTCCTCGAGAGTGGTGATCACCGAACCGATTTCATCGACCTCGTCTCCTTTGTGACATCGGTTTCGTCGGGTGCTTGGGAAACCATAAGGCACTACGTCGTCTTCCTCCTCATCGGATTCTAAAGTACTAAGACGTCCATTCAACGGATTCGTTTCGTTCTCTGTGTCCGTGTGGATATTGTAATGCGGTAGATAAGAATTCGGATGGCGAAGATAACTTTCGGAACTTTTATACTTGTATTCTCCTTCGCCGCCACTGTCCAGGGGATTCAAACGCTGTGTTTCCGCGCATTGATATTGTTCAGAGAATTCAGTCCCGCATTCCGAGTCCCCGACGTATTCTGATTCTTGATCTTCGTTCAATGTCTCGATGTCTCTCGCTGGATCTACAGAGCCGTGCACTGTAATCAATATAATCCATGATTTTATGCACTTTGAAGAGTTATTTCAATTCTCAATTTAATAATTAAATTAGATATTAAAAGCAG
>NW_006263732.1:145309-156662 GCF_000469605.1 Apis dorsata | reverse complement strand
TTTTTTTTTGTAAAAAAAAAAAAAAAAAAGTTGTATGAAAAAATTTATCATTTTTAGTGTTGCTAGATCACTAATTTCATATTCTGTCAAATCAATATTAAAATAATACGTTAAACTTAAAATGCGAACCATCGAGTCTACCTTAGTACTTCGCATGCATCCCTTATTATTGTTATTATTTATATAAAATAATATAAAATACTCGAAGGAAAACAAGATTCGATACCTTCCTCTAAAATTATTTTAAAAATCTCTATAAACGTAAATGAGTTAAAGACCGTTCCGTGTGAACAATAATTTATTCTAATAGCTACGAAAGAAAGCAACGTACTGCGAGCATGCAGTCGCATACTCACCTGACGGTAACTGATGAGTGTTTGATTCGTTACTCTCATTGCTGTGGAAGCTGGACGAGTCTGGTACTTCGCTTCCAGGCACCTCCGTGATATTAGGCAAGGGGTTTTGGCTTGGTCTGACCCAGTCTGAACAATCCCAGTGATACCCTAAAAGCATTGCAGACAACAACTGTACTCCGACACGCTACATGCGACGATCTAGCGCCGCGATACGGAGTTGAAAAGGAAAAAAAGAGAGAAAAAGAGAAAGAAAAATAGAAAGAAAAGCAGTGTATCGTGTAGTAAATAAAGGATAAAAAAAGAAGTCTAGCCGATAGAGAGATAGATAGCGATAAGCGAAGCGTCCCAAATATCAAATGTATCCTTACGTATTCGTTTCTTTCATTTCTTTCAGGCATTACTATCTCGACTTACCACCGACTATACGAGGATCATCCTCGATGGACGTCATGGAGGCAACGGAGGTCCCACCTCCATGAGGCACGCGTCGAGAAGAATTTAGTAGAAGTCCTCCAGTGGTCAGCTCTGGTACCACTGGGCTCGCTCGTTTCAGGTCTGTTAGCGCACACAATACGATACACCAATGTTAATTCGATTCACTACACGCCCAAGTCAGCATACGTTTCCGGACATTCGTATTAAAAAGAGGAAAAGTAGAGGAGTAGATAGAGAAGTAGAGACAGAAATATAAATCATAACGAAAAAGGCGATAAAGGAAGTGAGAAAAGTCCGATGATTGAACGAAAAGAACGAAGAAGAAACAGNAAACGATGAAGGGCCACAGAGAAGGATAAGAAAAAGNAGAGAGAGAGAGAGAGAGAGAGAGAGAGAAAGAGAGAGATCGAGTAAAGGATCAAGCTATAAATTCCACCCATGATGCATGCCACAAGCAAAAAACAAAAGTAAGAAGCTACGATGAATCGGGGGAATTAGCGACGCATACTACTCACCATTCTTTATCTTTGTCGTGTCCGTGATGAAGGAAGCTAGTTGCATCTGCTCTTGCCAGCTCGGCTTATGAAGGCTATCCGTGTCACTGCCTGTAGCGTTTCCACCGACTGGATTAGCAAGGGTTAAGGATGGAGGGGGCACGGGTGTACTGCGGTTTAGATTTCTCAAATAATCAGGAGGGAAATTTTCCAACTCGTCACCGGCGCTGCCGTAACTACGCAACGTATCTAAATTATTTAACGCCACGGCTGCGGAGTTACCGTACGCGGCCGGCTCGTTGTTCGAGCTTGGAGTGTAGGAAGCGGGTCTAGGAGGGCATTGGGGAGGTTCTCTCTGCAAAAAAGAATCACACGAAAAACCTTAAACTCAATACACGCATCACTCGCAAGGAAAGGGAATACTAGCTGATGATGGCAAATTAAGAAGAAAAACGGCGTTAAAGAAAAATAAATAAAATGACAAATTCTCTATCTCTGGCATTACGATCAATCGAAATATAATAATCAAAAAGCATGCAATTATTTGTTTTTAAATGCTGGCAAATCAAAGAAATAACACGTAACGAATATGCGTTATACCTGTATCACTTCCAAGTTGCTCAATTTTGAGCTACGTTTGAACTCGTGTTCGTGAGGTCGTGCCGAGTTTAACACGATTTGTTTCCTGGTCTCGTTGTTGATATTGTTCGCTCGTGCTCTCGTCCGTTTCATTCTGATTCGACGGAAGGTGAGGAATATAATGATCAGAAATACGTTCAGTACGACTGCGATACCAATCCACATCAGCTGCTCCCACGTGATGTTAAAATGGCTAGATATGATCGGTGTGGAATATGCCGGGTTGCCACAATTTAGTCCTGTCATATTGGGAGGACAGATACATCTGTAGGTTCCTATTTCATTCACGCAAGTACCTCCGTTCGTGCATGGATTAGCGTCGCATTCATTTATATCCGTTTCGCAACGATCGCCCATGAATCCTTGACATTTGCATATAGGTCCATTATTTCCTTCCTCGCATACTCCACCGTGGATACAGGGATTTGGACTACAATATCTCCCGAATTCGCAACGTTTTCCGCTTAAGCTTGGTCCAACACAGTCACAAGTAAAGTCACCTCCTTCCGGAACGATTTTGCAACGGCCACCATAGAGACAGGGTGAAGATGCGCAAGGATCGGTATCAATTTCGCAAGCATGTCCTTTAAATCTGGTGTGACACTGGCATTCGTAATTGTCGCCACCAGAATCCTTGCATGTACCACCATTTTGACAAGGTTGTGAACCACAAATTCCTGGGGACACGAGAACTGTAGAAGCGTCGCAACTAAATTCGACATTTGCAAAGCGTTTTAAAACAGCAACGCTACTAGCTCCACTCATGTGCAGTGGCACCGATACTCTGGCGATTCTGACATCATCCATGCACCCTATGAAACCACGTTGAACATCTTCAAAGCCCAGAATCGATGGATGTTGCCTAACTTCGGCGCCCAAATATAGATCATCGGATTGAAGATTTAGAATATCGTTTATACCGGGCGCCGATCCATGAGCTACGTGTTTTCCATCTACAGTTAATTTAGCGCTGTTACTTTCCCGTTCTAATTGGATTTCGTGCCATTGTCTGTCACTCACGTATACACTGCTCACGCGAACCAAACCTTCTCCACTACCCAGATCGAATCTGTATTGTACGACTCCGTTCATAACTTCTAAAATATTGTAATCGACCTTGCCAGCTGCGTACATTAAATTTCCAGTTAATTGTACCGTTCTGATTCGTAAAGATAAACTAAGACGATCCTCGATGGTCTGTCTGATGTGGGCTTTGTCGATTCTGTAACGAGCGTAACTCTTGCCACTGAATGATATTGGATTCCGTGGAATATAACAAGATTCGTCGTGGCACTTGGAGATGTCAATATCACAGGTTTGTCCAGCGAAGCCTTCTGGGCATTGGCAGAAATATCCTTGAACAGAAGAATCAGGAATGCAAACTTTAAACATGGGACAAGGATCTCTGGCACATTCGTTCACGACCAGCTCGCAATGATTGCCGGCATATCCTTCTTTACAACTACACTCCATCTTGTGTTTGTGACGCGGCGAAACGAAACTCATCACATCAGTAGCTACAGGTGTTATTTGTGTAACATCGAGAACAACTTTGTCTTGACAATCTCCATAAACGCAGTACTCTTTGTTGCATTTAAATCTGACGATTTCTTCCACTACCAATTTCGTCGATTCTTCCAGTTCTTCGATACGCTGATTCAATGCTTCCCGTATACTTTCAGAAGCGTAAAATCCTAAAGGTGTAGAACTTTTCTTTACTGCGAATAAAAGATCCAGATCATTGTGTACGGTTTGTCGAATAGTGCGAGATTTAATTAAATTTATTTCATCCGTAGAAGGTTGAACGCTTATAATAACGATGTCTTTTAATCTACAATTCATCGCGTTTCGTACAGTCTTGATAAATCCTTTACGATGGCTTAATATGAAATTTTCCGGGCTAACCTCTCTGAATCTTACAATTACAGAATTCTCCAACATTTTATCGGTTATTAAATCAACGTTTACTTTTACTATTGAATGCATGCTAAATTTTCCATCTGTTACACTGACATTTACTTTGTATTCACCGACATCGAGTCGTGGAAGAGCTACCAAAGTGCCATCGATTTTGTCAATTTGGAAAAGATCGTTTGGAATAGGAGACGATGGATTCAAATTGTACAAAAGAGTGTCATATTGATCCTGATCCGTTGCATGAACTTTTCCAATAATTCCACCAGGATATTCATCCATGTACGAATTAATAACCACTTCTAGGGGCGTAATTACCGGAGGATATTGAGATTCCTCGATTACTTTGATCAAGACCCAAGCATCGGAATATAAAGGTGGACTTCCATTATCGAAGACGCGTATATGCAGCACATATTTATCTTTCACTCTATTGTTGAATTTAGTCGCAGTTCGTAATGTTCCATCCTGTTCCAATCTGAACGCGTCACCTTCATTTCCAGATCGAAAATCAAAAGTATATGGGGCGGCATTTGGCTCGATATCTGCGTCTGTGACCACGAATTGTAATACAGTATGACCCAAGGGCTTGTCTTCTTGTACAACTGCGGTATAATTTGAAAGGGAGAACAGCGGCGAATTGTCATTTGCATCTAGAACCTCGATGTTTACCATTACGAAGCTGGAAAGTACGGGTATGCCGCTATCACGGGCGTGAACCTCTAGCACGTAATTACCAATCTGAAACATGAAATATTACATTGTAGATTACATTGCGAACGTATTATAACTGTATTAAGATATATAATGAATTAGCGCATATGATTTATACTGACTTCTTCGCGATCCAACGGAGCGGCAACGACAATTTGTCCCGTTTTCTGATCGATCGAGAATTGCTTTTGCCTGTCACCTCGTTCTATATAATAAGATACGTTTCCATTTTCTTCGCTATCCAAGTCATTTGCGAATACCTGATACGTTAATTATAATATAGAATTAGAATTGTACATTAATCATTTGAAATGTAACAATGTATGGAATTTAATTTTTAAAAAATATTGTATACTATAATATAAAAGTTCACTTGCCTGTATAACTTTCTCTCCAATCTTTGCGTCCTCTCTTATAGAAGCTCTGTACGAAACTTCACTAAATATAGGCGCGTTATCGTTGCTATCAATCACAGTAATATTCACAGTGGCATGATTACTCAACGGCGGAATTCCTCCATCCACAGCCTGAATAGTCAAAAAATAATCTCTTGCACGCTCAAAATCCAATTGTTCCGCAATTATAATGACACCGGTACGCGCATCGATCTGGAACTTTTTATGTTCATTCCCGCCAACGATTGAGTAATAAACATCGGCATTAACCCCGGTATCTTTAGACGTTGCGAGAACTCTTGCCACTTCCGTGCCAACCGCATAGATTTCAGGAACTTTAGAGAAGTAAATCTTGGACGCAAATTCCGGTGGATTATCATTGATATCTTGAACGTTGACGATTAACGAAGTCATGCTCATCAATTGAGGGGTTCCTTGATCCAATGCCTGGATAGTCACGTTATACATCGCCTTCGTTTCTCTGTCCAATGGTTTGCCGAGCGTAACGATGCCGCTGTCCGTTGCGATGAGGAAATGGCCATCGGCGGAATCGATGAACTCGTATCTGATCTTGCGATTAATGCCGATATCATCATCCGTGGCATGCACTTTCGTTACCAAAGTACCAACTTCTACATCTTCCGGCAGTGTTGCACTATACGTTTGCATGGTGAATTTGGGTGCGTTATCGTTCAAATCCGAGATCAAGATTTCTAACTGAGATGAACATTCCCAAGATGGCTTGTCCCTATCCTGCACATGAGCAGTGAGTGAATACTTCGCTTGAGACTCTCGATCCAACTGACCAATCGTCTTCAAGACGCCTGTTTCCTTGTCCAATGAGAACTTGTCGTTGTTGTCGCCGGTTAAATAGAAACGCAATTTGGCGTTTGGTTCGTCATCGTAATCAGTGGCGAGCACGGTTAATACGTAAGTGCCTGGATGAGAACCTTCGGATAGAATTTCTCTATAACGATACCTCAGACAATATGGCGGATTGTCGTTTACATCGAGTATCTGTACCGTTACTCGCGTTTTGAAAACGTATTTACCATCGGTGCCGACTATTTCGAGTTCATAACGATCGATCGTTTCCCGATCCAGAGATTTTGCCACGTACACCTCGCCAGTCGATCTAATTTGAAACTGAGATCTCGGATCACCGGATGTTATGTAAAATTCTATAGGTGTGTTCACGTCCGAATCCTTGTCGACGGTGATCAACTTGACCACGACTGTTCCTGGTAGTGCGTCTTCGTTTACAGTTGCTTCGTAACGATCATCTACGAACGCGGGAGGATTGTCGTTATAATCTTTCAATTTGACGTGCACAGAAGTTCTTGCGAAATGTTTTGGATTTCCATTGTCGGTGGCGACTACCTAAACAAAGTGAAGATTTATATTTAATAATTAAATTTTATAAATTTCTAAATTTTATTATAAAGAACTATTCAAATTAAAACATATGGAATAATGAAAATTATATGACAAGAAAAAGAATTGAAAGAGAAAAAAGAAAATTTGAATTATCAATAAATTATCAAAAATTTATCTTATTAAATATTCAACTGCAATTAGTTTTTAATTGAACGTACTTGAAATTTATATTCGGGTTGTTTTTCTTTATCAAGTTGAACCAATGTCGATATCCAGCCAGTATATGCATCCACCGTGAATACATTCGCCAATTCGCCTATATCCGAGCCGAAAGAATATCGAACTTCTCCATTGCTACCTAAATCATCATCGTGCGCGATAATTTTCAAAATCGATGTTCCTTCTTCTACGTTCTCCGCCACGCTGATACCATAAGGATTGCTTTCGAATTTAGGAGCATGATCATTTTCATCTAACACTTGAAGCGATATTTCTGCAAGAGCTGTCAATGGAGGACTGGAATCCGTTTCGGCGAGAACTCCGATCAAGTGATTGTCCTTGTTCTCTCGGTCCAAAGGTTTGATTAAAGTAATTTGTCCATAACCATCAATCATGAAATACGGGGAATCTTCGTCTCCAGAAACTATTCTATAAGTGACTGTGCTATTGGTTACGATTTTGAGCCTGGTTATTGGTGTACCGACAGGAGATGCTTCAGATATGAAGAATTTGTCCTCTTTTCGTTCAAATAGAGGTGGAATATCTTGTGGACCCATTATATAGATGCTGAGAGGAACATCAGCGTGATGAGTTGTAGCTCCACCTTTGTCTTCGGCACGAATAAAGAGCTCAAATAACTGATTTTCTGGAATATTAAATACAAAGAAAAATTAAGTATAATAAAATATTTTAATTTAAATATTATATAATATTATATAACTAAAACTACATACATCAATAGAATTAAACTTCAATATCTATAATAATATAATTTATAAATTTAACTTCTTACCCCATGATATCGCACTTTTCTGCAGGAACAAAGCTCCAGTATTAGGATTTATTCCGAATAAGGCCTTAGCTTCCGAAGTCTGTGGTTCATAAATCGAGTAAACGATCCTCGCAGCGTCATCCTCGTCAGCATCCTTAGCCTTCACTTTCAAGAATGACGTATTTATGGTCAAATTCCCATGGATACTAGCTTTATATTCCTTCAGAAGGAACACGGGTGAATTGTCGTTCTCATCCCCAACTTTAACCCTAACCATCACGAAACCTGACCTACCACCTCCATCGGTAGCCATCACAGGTATTTCATACAATTTCTGCTCTTCCCGATTCAATTTCTTCCTAGTTACAATCTCTCCTGTCAATCTATTTATATCGAAAATCTCTTTCATAAGTTCAGAAGGTATGCTGTATATGACCGTTCCGTATTCTCCGAAGTCATCATCAGTGGCTATCACACTAGTGACCAATCTACCAGGCAACTGATTCTCGAATACCGTTACTTCGACCACCGGATTGGGAAACTTAGGATTGTGTCTGTTGGCAGGTAGTATCTCGATCTTGACACGTGCGAAGCTCGTATAGACATTATCGGTGACAGAGACATTTAGCATGCTCAACTTTTTTTCTCCAAAGTTCTGCATGTTGATCAGCGAAATAATGCCAGTTGATTGATCGATGTTGTACGTTTGTTGCTCGTTGCCACCGACTATCGTGTACGTTAGTTTCTCATCAACGTAGTCCGGATCACTGGCGGATACCACAGTCACGAATTGACCCCGTTCCGCGTGTTCGGACAGTGAACAGGTGTACGAGGGTTGCTCGAACTTGGGTGGGTTGTCGTTCATATCGATCACAGTCACCCAAACGTGGGCAGTGCTCGAAAGACTCGGTACGCCGCGATCTATGGCTATTACGGTGAAGTGATGAGACTCGTGGGCTTCGTGATCCAGAGATCTCTTCAAAAAGATCACACCTTCTTCCGGGTCTATGTGAAACAGATCCGTGCTGTTTTCCGTGTCGTTTTGAATCGCATAGCGTACTTGCTGATTTATGTCTAAATAGAAAGGAGAGAGATTAATGATTTCCTTGTGTTGGAATAATTTGTAATACATCATTATAGATTAATGAATAGTATTCAGAAATATTAATAAAATCTAATTAATTAATATTTTAGAAAGACAAATTGTTAAATTATAATCAGGATAAATTATAATTACAAAAATGAGAAATTAAAATAGAAAATATAAGATTTTATCATTCTATTCTATTTAATTAATCAAAATTATATATCAACTTTATTCACTGTTTCCAACAATAAATTATTAGATAAAATCATTTTATCTTTATATATCTTTATAAAATCATTGGATAAAATTATTAGATAAAAACGAGAAACACGAGTTTCTATTCATCCTTTTCTCGTTTCTTTTTCATTCTCGTATTCTCGTACAATCATGCAATAGCTCAAGGTATATTTCATCGCGATAATCCGACTTTGGTACCCGCTAAGAGTATCCTTCACAATAATTACAATAACATTAATCTTGGTGCAACAAGAGTGTCTCTCGTTATTTATGAGCATAGCCAGAGAGCTAGAATCTCTAGAATCTTTCTTTAATAGTAATTCAAAATTTAAACAGAGTTTCGTGAAGAATTCGATTCCGATTTCTTTAATTCATATTCGAATATATCTTACTGTATTTAAGATTAATCAAATTGGTAGAAATAATGAACATTAATTATAAATATAATTGAATATTAAATAGTGTGATAACTTAATATTTTATAAATTAATGAGAATTTAAAAAAATCTATATTAGATTTAATAAAAGTTTAGAATAGGAAATGACATAAACGAAAAAATTTCAAGAAAAATTTCATTAATTGATTATTTTAACAAGTATTAAAATTGAATTATTGCAAAAATTTTTATTTTTAGAACATCATTACTTTTTTTCCACTTTTCAATTCTAGAATTCTAAATAATTCTATCTTTAGAATTATTATGAAAGAAGAATAACAGAAAATTTAAAATAGAAAATTAATATAAAATTAACATCAAGAAATTACACGTATCTTTCTTCAACTTAACAAACTTTTTAGGATGAAAACAAGATTTATACGAAGAAGAAAGATTGGAAGGATGTAACAGGATTTCTACTACATTGGAGCTGGACTTAATAACCACTTACCCGTGTCGTTATCTCTGGAGCTGACTCTCAACACGGAAGTGCCGAACGGCGCTGCCTCGGATACCGAGATGTTGTACGAGTCTTGAGTGAATTCGGGCGGGCAATCGTTCACGTCCAGTACCAGAATGCTAACGAGCACCTCCGCGTAGACGCCTGATACGCTGTCCGTCGCGCGGACGGTCAGCTCGTACTGCTTCTTCTGCTCGTAATCCAACTCGTCCACCACGTAGATTACACCTGATTTATCGAAGAGAAGATTGTAGACCCAAAAGCATTCTATGCAGCGGTAGCGTCCACAAAGCCGAGAAACTTTTCCTTTATGTTCGTGATGCTGAATAATAGCGTGGAGGATTCGTGTCTGTCTAATTTGTGTCGCGTATGCTTTCTAGATTTTCTTTTATATATTTCTTTCTATTCTCTTTATTTTATTATACTTTTTCCTCGGAGGTGTCGATGTGCATCTTTATGAATTTTTTAAATTCTTTGTTATGATGTATGTGATAAGAAAAATAATAATAACAACAATCGTTAAATTAATTAATTTAATTTTAATACAAAGAATTAATCTAATCTCTAAAAATTTTTCTTTACTTCTTTTTAAAATTATCGAGATGCAACAAAGTTTTTTAATTGTTTACAAAATAGTTAAAAAAAAAAATTATTGGGATTCATGAGAAGATAAACTTTCGATAAGATTTCTTATTTTTGTTTTAAAATGATTAAAGTTAGATATAATATTATTATTTATTATTTATATGTCATAAAAAATGATTTAAAAGAAGTCTTATTTAAATCTATATTGCACATCGACAGGTTGACTTTTTTTCCTTTTGGAGAGTAGCATGAAAAGCAATGTAGTTTATCGATGCTTAAACTTAATGCAGATATCATATGCATAGAATTTAATGAGGTGTAAAGATGTGGTTCTCATTGTGTTTTTTTTTTTTTTTCCAGTAATGATGACTCGGATAATTGAAGGAGTTGCTCGGATTCGCGGACACCAAGAAAAGACACTGAATGCAAGTCACGTGATAAACACGTTTATACAAGACGGTTGGATACCGTGAATGAATTTGCGGATGCTACCAGAAATGTCTGCACCTTCGAACATGTTGTGCAACTTAACAGGTTGACTCCATTCATTTGATTGATCTTTTTCTTTGAAATATTATGAAAAAAAATTGTAATTACTTCTTGAGATCTCTATATATAATATTTTTAATAGAATTGAAATATTAATTATTTAGAAAATTTTTTAGAAATTTTTTATCACATAAATATTCTTAAACAAAAAAAAAATTGTAGATCATTTTCTATTCTTAATAATAAAACTTTAATATTTAATGTAGATTATAAATTTTAAATTGCATGAATTTTTTAGTAAATTATTATTATATCTTATATTTTTGTTATTATGAAACGAATAAATTTTTTATTGAGAATATATTTTATTATTAAAAATTGATATCAAAAATATACATCTCACAATTTTTGAAAGTATCTTTTTCAATTATTTTACCAATCTTCAGAAAGATAATTTTTAATTTCAATACTCGTAAGAATTTTAATTAAAAGTATCGAAGTAAGATCAGAAAATGTTGCAAAACGAAGGAAAAGCAAATTTTACAAGCAGGATAGAACTTTGTTATTTCTTGATCGATCTCAAGAAGTGAATAAGCGAATATTTCGTCACGTATCGCAGTCAACCTGTTACAAACGAGTTGCCTGTTCCCTTTCTCGCCATACACATTGTAGCTCGTTTAAGGTACAAGCACCGTATCTTTTTTCGATTCTGCACGCGACGTAAGGTGCAGGCACGCCATGCG
>NW_006263732.1:137821-145087 GCF_000469605.1 Apis dorsata | reverse complement strand
AAAAAAAAAAAAAAAAAACCAGAAAAAGAACTAGGTAGAGAAAAAGTAGTGTACCGATGTTAAGCTCAGCATTGAGACACGATCTAGATTACAGTAGTTGCAAAAAGTATTTGCACATATTAATTACTAAAGTACCTTATTTTCCAAATAAAATACTTTTTCCTCGTTTTTCATTTCCATACTATCAAATTTTTACAATTATATGAAAATATTATTAAATTATATATCTAAAGCAGAATTTCATTCTTAAATTTTTTTTATTTTTATTGATAAATTTTTCAAAGTATAAGAATAATAATAATAAAAAAAAAATAGTCGATATAAACGATCTATGTTGTCCATGAAAAGTGAGAAACATATAGATATTTGTCCACAGTAAATATAATTATATAACGAATATAATAATGTGCAAATACTTTTTGCAGCGACTATATGTCACCGCGAGGAGTGTGGTCTTCGTTAACCACGTTAACCACGTATTGGCGTTTAAAAGCAATAATGTGCTCCAAACCCGTTTTTCACGCGGCTTCGTTGCTTCTATATATGAGATAATAGGACCGGTTGGATGGGAGACGGTGAGTAAAAGTAAGTGCAAAAATGTACGATCAAAAGCGATCTTCTTCTACTTTGGGAAAGGGGATTAACATGCCACGTTGAGTCTTACTCTTTCTTGGATTTAATCTCTTTTTTTTTTTTTCTTTTTGTTTTTATACAGAATCGTGCATAGTCATTGACAAGCAGTTAAATGTCGTGAAAAATGACGGACATCGTGCACGAGCCGTGCAATTATGAAAGCTGTGTATAGCAGATGAAAGTCTCGACCGCCCAAGCGGTCGATTTATATTTCGTATAGTTTGATTTTCTGCCTCCTGGTAAGAACAAATTTTTCGTATTTTTGATAATTTTTAAATAATACAAGATATTTTAAATTTAAAAAATATACAATTGAGAAATTTCTGATTAAAAAATTATGATTAAATTAATGATTTTTTAAATCATAATCATAAAAAAATTAAAAATTTATGATTAAAAAATTATGATTAAAAAATTTTCAGATATATTTTTCGGAAATTATTATTCGTTCAATTCGAGAATGATATATTTTAATATAATAGAAATACATGTGTCTATTATTTACAATTAAATATCTATATCAACGATTTTCGCTTGAATTCGACAATCGATATCTCGCGTGAAATCCGGATCGTTGTTCGTCGTTATTCTAACTTACTCCTTGACGTGATGCACGGGGTTGATATTAATCCAATGGATAAACCGACAGGATGTGGATTTGTCGCGCGAGAATCGGCTCGAAAAACCGGCAGCCGAAGGAAACTTGTAGTTACTGTTCCTTTTCGTGCATGAAAATCATCATAGAAAGAAGAGAGAGAAAAAAAGAGAGAAAGAGAGAAAGAGAGCAGTGCAGTAGCGTGATACAGTGCAACACAGCAGACCGATAGAACTAGTATTTTTTATACTCACAAGGACCATTGTTACTGTCGGGGGCTGCGAAACAGGGAGATACAACAACACTTTAATTTCTAGTTTAATCAGATAAGCATTCGTAAAGAATAAATTATAAGGGAGAGATTGGTAAAGAAAGGAGAATTAATTGATTAAAATAAATAAATAAATAAATAAATAAATAAATAAATAAATAAATGAACTACTATATAAATAAATAGTAATAATAACGGAACGTATGTAAATTTGAATTATCGTGGAGTGGAATTAAATTGAGATATAAATATAATTATTTATGATTAATTCACGTATACGTAACAAATTAACCGTATAATTGTAACTGCAGCTTGTGTTACGTGCGATACATTCCAACATCCCCAATTTGCTACTGTTGTCTCACCACTACTACACCGTGACTTGATTAGAATTTAGTCACCGAATACCATGTATACAGCGGAGCCAACACGTCATTCGTTAAAGTAGAAAGCGCGGTTGTTTGTGTATCGAGGTTATCGAGATAAATCATTTATATTTAACCCTTTCATTGCTGTTGCCGTTTTCAAATGGAAAGGATTTTGTTCGTCGTATCATTTATATATACACATATAAAATTGATAAATTGATATGATAAAATGGAAACGACAAATTGCCTTACAGCCATAAACGATTTAAACGTTACAAAAGATACGCATCGGGTAAATTATTCCGCGTGTTCGATCGATTATCGCTGTAAACGTAGAGAGAGAGAGAGAGAGAGAGAGAGAGACCTGGGAAACTCGGTCTCGTCAGGCATTGTGAGCGAACATTTTCAGTAATGAAAAGGTCGAAAGTTATTATATATTATATGTATCCCACAGCCGAGTTGGAATGAGAAATCCTCAGGAGACGTTTCATTCGGGACTGGGGATTTAGGACGCAACGTATTTTGATCGTTATTCGTTTCGAATGTAACACACGTTCGCCGCTGTCGTGACGCAATTGGGGGAAAAAAAAAAAAAATATTTCTCGTGAAAAAAACAACTATAGAGAAATCGTGAAACGTGTATGTACATATCTACGATTCGACTGTGTCGTATCTTGCATGGAACGATGACGCAAAAAGAAAAAAAAAAAAAAAATTAAAAAAAAAAAGAGAAAAAAGAAAGAAGAAGAAAGAAGATTAACGCGAGAGAAAGAGAGAGAGAGAGAGAGAAAGAGAGAGAATCGAAAACGTGGCAGTTTTTTAAATCTTAACGTGCGTGTTGTCGAAAGATACATTGTTTGTGTTGCAACTTCATCGTTCCGTGCCTGGTCGCTGCGCGTTTAATTCAATCTTCGTTTCATCGTTCATCCACGGTTTTTTTTTTTTTTTTTTTTTTTTTTTTTTTTTTTTTTGAAAAACTGTTCTGCCATGCGACTAACGAAAGCTCGCTCACCTGTGTTGAAATCCAGAGCGAATTCCTCGAAATCGTTCCCTTTCGTTATACTGTATATCAACTTGCGATTCAACGGCGACTCGGCCTGTATAGACAAAGCTAGAGGCGAGTGTATCTCAATACTTTCCAGCACGCTGTCCGTGTAAAATTGCTTGTCGAACACCGGCATCGATCGATCTATCACCTTTACGTTCACCGGTACCTCGATAGAGCACGGTGTAATGCCTGGAATCAAGTTTAAACCGTGTCGAATGCTGTTTAAACTTTGATCAAAATGTAAATTCTAAAAATTGCCTGTCTACCTCCATCGTATGCGGCAATAGTGAGTTGATATTCGCGATTGTGACCCTCCAGATTCTGTTTCAGAGATATCTCGCCTGTTTTTCTGCACACCTTGAATAACTCTCCGTGGCCCTTCTTCAGCTCGTATCTAACTTCTCCGTTGTCGCCGCTGTCCATGTCTATTGCATGCACCTGCGAGCCAATTGAGAAAGATATTAGGAATTTACAAAATTTAAAAAAATGTATGAAAACTTAAACTATAATATATAATATATAATTTTTGAAATACAATTAACAGAAGTTAAAGCTTGAATAATCGAATAATAACCAGATATATCTAGTTTACCCTATCTCCCCCGACCACTTAATTATTCCTAATTCCAAAGGTCCGGTTTGACCCGGTAGTAACCCATTTACCTTCGTAATAATGTCGCCCTTCTGCGCCTCCACAGACACGACGGCGTAATAGGGCAAGTTAACAAACATTGGACAGTTGTCGTTGATGTCCAATATAGTGACGTTCACGATCACGTGCGCCACCCTCGGCTTCTCCCTGCCCGGCATCTGACTCCTCGCCTCCACTATCAATTCGTAATGGTCGCAAACCTCCCGGTCGAATCTAATCCCGGTGGTTCGGATCGCGCCGGACGTGGATCCAATTACAAACATTTCGGTCGGGTTCAGAATGCTGAAGACAATGTGCTCGTTCAACGCGCTCCCCAAAACGTTCACGACCGCGACAGTGGTGATTCGAGTCGAGTTCTCCGGTATGGTGCCCTCGTAGACGTCCTTCTGGAACATCAGACCAGAGTTTTCCGACTTCTCCACCATCACGTTCACCTGGCACACGCTCGAGTACTTTCCATCCGAGACGCGGACCCGTAGCAGATAGCTTTTCTTCATACGTTCCGGATTATACACGGTGATCACACCGGTTTGGGAGTCTATGTCGAACGTGTGCGCCTTGTTTCCATCGATAATGTCGTACCTGAATCGGAAGACATACAGATATTTACTTGAACGATGATTTTTCTAATTTAAATGGGATCTAATCTCTTTGATATCAGGCAGGTAGGAAAAAATTACGAATTTCATTGAAATAATTGGTTTATCGTCGAATATGAATCAAAACATGTAACAGAATGTCAATAATTTACGTACCTGAGCGGTACTCCTTCAGAACTGTCTGGATCCACGGCGCTGACTCGGATCACGGCGACGTTCTTGTACGTAGGTAGCAGCACGGTAGTGTTATAGTCGTTTTCGAGGAACTTGGGCGGACAATCGTTCACGTCCGTGACGAGGATCATTACTTTTGCGGTGGTCTCGGAGGAGAGTTTCGGTTTCCCTAGATCGGAGACCTTCACGTGGAAAGTGAACTTAGGAACGGTCTCGTGATCCAGAACCATTACCGTTCTAATAGCGCCCGTGCTCGAGTCTATGTGGAAGTATTTTCGCGGCAAATCCTCCACTATGTCGTAATTCAAAAGGGCGTTCAGCTCGGAGTCGGCGTCCTCCGCCTTTATGACCAATGGGGTACTCGTGTTGGTGAGTACCAAGGAGCCTATAGTGGCGCCCTCGCTTATTTCCCCGCTGTAAACGGCTTGCAGGAATCTTGGCGCGTTGTCGTTTCGATCCAGAACGTGGACGATCACGTTACAATGCGCCTTCGCGCTCGCCATGTTGGTCGCGGCTATCGTCAAGTTGTAAAATTTCGTCTTCTCGTAATCCAGCTCGTTCTTGATCACTATGATGCCCGTGCTCGGGTTCACGAAGAAAGTGTCATCTTTGTTCCCTTGAACGATCTCGAACTGCAAAGAGGACGTGCTTCTTGCTTCCACGTGCTTCACGTAAGTGCCCACCTGTTGATTCTCGTAAATTTCGGCGGATAATTCTTTTTGGATGAATCTAGGTGGCGCGTTGTCGGCCATAGTTACCATCACGTGTACAGGCACCGTATTGGCCAACGCCGGGGAACCGTGGTCGGTAGCCTTTACCAACAATATGTATTCCGAGGAGGCGCTCAGATCTAATTCTCGAGCTACTCGAATCACGCCTAGATTCGGATCTATCGTGAACATGTTACCCACGTTCCCAGAAGTAATCGAATAAGTGATCTTGGCATTGTCTCCTTTGTCCCTGTCTATGGCGTACACTTGAACCACAGCAGCGCCGATTGGAGATGTCTCGTACACTTTTCCTTGGATGATCTCGCTAATGAACTCCGGGGCATGATCATTGTGATCGTGTACCGTTACTATAACTCTGGCGTAGTTTCGTTTCGCCGGTGTCCCTTGATCTTTAACCATCACGGTGAGTACGTGCTCCTCGATCGTCTCTCGATCGAGGACCTCGTTCAACGTAACGGCACCCGTCACCGAATCTACGTGGAAGATCTCCAACGAGGCTTGATTCTGGGCGGCGTGAAGGCTGTAGAACACTTTCTTGTCCTCGTCCTCGTCGGTCGCGTGGAGCTGAAGGATCTTCTCCCCTTTTTCCACGTTCTCGGAGATGTCCACGTGATAGACACTCTCGGTGAATTCTGGCCTGTGATCGTTGATGTCGATCACGTTGACCAGAAGTTGGGTCACAGCAGATTCCACGCTATCCGTCACGCGGATCGTCAGGTTGTAAAAGTTTTGCGTTTCCCAATCAAGTTTCTTCGCGAGCAGCACGTTTCCGTTGTCTCGACCGATGAAGAACTCGTCCCTTTCGTCGCCGTCTGGAAAATTCCAGGTTTTTCTCGTTTCTTTTTTTTTTTTCTTCAAAAATAATAAAAAAGGAACTTTTATACACGTTCGATACAAATATTATTTGTACGTAATATTGCTTCACTAAAAACTCAATATTGACTATTTGATTCTTCTTTTTTTCCCGCTATTCTCTTTCAGATAGATGATGGATCGATTTTGGGAAAGGAGAGATCGACTCGGTTACTCACCAATGATATCGTACCACAAATAGTCGCCATCCTTGTCGGTGGCCTGGACCAGTGCCACGAGAAACCCGACCTTGTCGCTCTCCGTAACCTCGACACTCTGATTGTTCGTTTTGAAGACTGGCGGGTTCTCGGATTCCTTTGGTACCTCGACAACTTGCACCGACACCCGTGTTTGATGGCTGCGCTGCGGTTCCCCGCAGTCTGCCGCTCTTATCTAACAAATGGAGGCCAAGGTGGCCAAGTTAAACTCGAACTTAAATTGTTATTAAGGGAACTGTTTCCCGATTGACCATGAATTATGGCTTTTCGAACGTGTTGGATTTCCATATCGTGCACTGTTCGTAACGTGATCCTTTACGGGGAATTATGTATCGTGGATCTAATGTTTTCGTTTAATTCTCGAATAAATCAATGACTCCATCCGATTTATGGTTTTTGCGTTTTGAAATGTGTTACACGCTCGAGAAGTGAATTTAATTTAATTTAACGATTCGTAAAGGAATAGAATAAATATTATTATTAATTGGATTTATATGGTTAAACGTTAAAATTAGATTCAGGAATAGAATGTTTTAAGGAAAACGATGAATTAGGGTGTTAATTGCTAATCGAATGTGATTTTGTTGTAATAATCAAAGGGTTGATGACTTCATTCGATTTATGGTTTTGAAATGGTGTTACACGCTTGAGAAGTGAATTTAATTTAATTTAACGATTCGTAAAGGAATAGAATAAATATTATTATTAATTGGATTTATATGGTTAAACGTTAAAATTAGATTCAGGAATAGAATGTTTTAAAGAAAACGATGAATTAGGATGTTAATTTCTAATCGAATGTGATTTTGTTATAATAATCAAAGGGTTGATGACTTCATTCGATTTATGGTTTTGAAATGGTGTTACACGCTTGAGAAGTGAATTTAATTTAATTTAACTATTCGTAGAGGAATAGAATAAATATTGTTATTAATTTAATATAAATATTATTATAAATATTATTATTAATAGGATTTATATATGGTTAGGATTAGATTCAGGAATAGAATGTTTTAAAGGAAACGATGAATTAAGATAAACTAATAATTGAATGTGATTTTGTTATAATAATCAAAGGGTCGATGACTCTATCCGATTTATGGTTTTTACGTTTCAAAATGTGTT
>NW_006263732.1:136074-137744 GCF_000469605.1 Apis dorsata | reverse complement strand
GAGAAGTGAATTTAATTTAATTTAACGATTCGTAAAGGAATAGAATAAATATTATTATTAATTTAATATAAATATTATTATAAATATTATTATTAATAGGATGAATTAGGATAAGTTAATAATCGAATATTTTTCTACATGGATAAATCTATTTTAATTTTTAATCGTTCTCACCATCATCTCGTACTCCTGTCCAGCCTCGAATCCGCGTTGAGAGTACACCATTCCAGTGGTAGGGTGAATTTTGAACTTGCCCTTGCCTCGCCCACCCTTGATACTGTACTGAATTTTTCCATTATCTCCGATGTCTTTATCCTTCGCGAGTACCTATCGAGTGCACACGAATACAAAATAAAAAAAAAAAAAAAAAAAAGATGCAAAAGGATCGTAATCGTGCGCAATTCCTTTCATTCCCATTCTCTGCTAACATAGCCAGTTACACGGACACAGAAATGAACATTAGTATCTTAGCCATCGGTTGTATCGAAAGAAAAGGAATCCTGTACGATTCGCAAGTATTCAAGCTGCATCTAATTTATAAATATGCTATTTCTGAAAATAACTGCGACCGCAAGTTTTTCTCTCCGAAAAAAAAGAAAAAGCTTCGAAACACCCTGTGTATGTGTATATAATTATGAATCTTAATTAATTGCTGTTCGAGATGATTGTTAAATGGTTGACGTTTTAAATCCTCTTTTTATCGTTTTTTTTTTTTCATCGATTCGAAGAAAAAGAATTGTGCTTTGTAATAAAAAAATATAAAAATATTGAAATAAATGAATAAATAAGGAGTACAATACTTTTTTTCGTAAAAGTGAATTGTGCTATTTGATAATTTTACTTTTTTCATTGTATCGAAAACACGAAGTTCCATTAAAAAGAAAAAGAAAAAAAAAAACCTTTGAATGAAACATATTTTTTTCACAAAGAAATAGGACAACATGAGTTTTAACGACAACAAGAGTTTTTTCCTCCCTCGACTCCCATCAACCGTTTATCAATTATTTCAAAGGATAGTTATCGATGATGACATCCCAGTGAACAAACGCAGGGTGTAAACGTCGAGTGCGTAAACGAATTTGAAAAGAAAGAGAAAAAGCGATACGCGTCTAGAACGATCGACGAATTAAATCTATATACGTATATACCATATATAAAACACGCAAATCTCTATTACGAGGAGGAAGGAAGAAAGAAAGAAACAAATTATATAAAAAAAAAAAAAAAAGAAAGAAAAGAAAAAAACAAAAAAAAAGACAACTCATTCTTTCTAAAACATTTCGTTCACGGTCTACAACTTTTCAATTCGCCCACCTTTTTCTCCCTCTTCCTCTCCCTTTCTATCTCTCTCTCTCTCATCCATATCCATATTTCACCCCATCTCTCCTTCGTTTCCTTCCTTCGTTTTCTCGATCCATCGCAAAAAACATTGCGCTCGTGACCTCGAAGCGTTGCATTCGCGCAGTCATCATGCGGTACGCGTAAAAAGAGAAAAGAGAGAGGAGAGAGGGAAAAGAAAAAAGAAGAAGAAAAAATACAGGGAGAAAGAGAAACACAAGGGAAAGGCGAGAGGGCGCAAAAATCCTTTGCGAGCTGTCAAATATCGATCTGCATTAAAGCGTATTAAAACACAGGCCTCTTTTCGCGGGTAGATCGTACGTTGGTCGAAC
>NW_006263732.1:134077-135793 GCF_000469605.1 Apis dorsata | reverse complement strand
AGAGAGAGAGAGAGAGAGAGAGAGAGAGAGAAGGCTCCAATGTTTTTTCGAGCCGATGCACACGGAAAAATGTATCGTCGCCGGTTCATTAAACGGCGCGAGGGTTTTTGCACCGATCTTGCGCCTTTTCCCCCGCGACGAACACATCTCTCCTCGGCTCATTATCGGGTTCCCGGTTTTCTCTGACCCACGATTTTTTTTCGTGCTCAACCGCGGAAGAGAATCTTCCCCTTTGACCGAGGGCCTCGTTTGACGTTCGATTTGATTAAAGGACTTTCAGATTTCTAGATCCCAGGTTATGTATGCGTTACCGATTGATCGAGCTTATAAAACCTTTATTTGATTTAATTTGGGCCAAGTGGAGGATTTTCTTTTTCGGATTCGTGGAGTGGAGTGATAATACTCCATTTGATGGATAACGATGGAGTTGAATGGAAATTCGATGAGAAGATATATTCGAGATATATTCGAATATCTATTGGATAATTTTTGATTAACAATATCGGATCGAAAAGATTGAAATTCTTCGGCGAAAGTTATATTCCGCATTCAATTGTAATTGATGCAATTGTGGAGTGGCCCGAGGCGATTTTCATTCCCGAGGCGGCGGCGCACTCTGTTCAATTCGTGGGAAAGAAAACTGGTCTGTTGTACGTGGCATTCCCATTTCATTCCATTCTTTATCATTTCATGCTCTCGTATTTATAGCGGTCTATTTCGGCGCCATTCGACTTTCATTAATTACGAAGGGAAAACAGGATCAGGCTGCAGCCCCAAGTACAGACAACAGATGCAAACATTCATAAGAACATGTAACGTATACGTATATGGTACAATGAAACGAGCAAAACTGAAAAAAAGAAAAAAAAAAAAGGAACGCGGCGGAGAAAGATTCGAATTGGACGCATACACAGGGATGGAGAAAGATAGCAGCGTATTAGCATGATGCGACTCTGAGCGAACGGGTTGAATATTCATAAAAGAGCTATTTGCCAAATAGCGCGTCAAATATGATATTTAAAATTTCCTAAAATTCGGTTTATTACGAAACTCGATACTGTTACAGAAAAAAAGAATTTAATATAATCATATTTATCTATAGGCTTCTTCTTTGATTATATATATAGTTCAATTTTCTTGCGAATTGTTCCAAGTAATTATAAAAATCAGAAGAGAATTTTTCAAAGTTATTCGAGGTATTTAGTAATTAAAATCATAAAAATTACACATATATATTGCAAGAACGAAGAAGAAGCAATTATTTCTCAAAGAAACGCAGGTTATGGCTTTACATCTGGAACGAACAATTTAGCTAAAAGATTGTGGTATAATTAAGTCTTCGAGTTTTTCCTTCGAAAACATTAGAAATAACCGAGATATATCGAATTCTTCGGCCTTCCCTCCGAGAAAAAGGGAGCATTGAACTCTGAATGCAATTAAGAAGCCGGTAGGCACTTGATACTTAATAACTCGGGGAGATAAATTCCACTCTCGACCCAAATCCCCGGACAGCTACGAACGAGCCTCAATTACCCAGGGTTCAGCGTACGAAGTAGCAGCGGTGGTCCGCGTTCATTGAAAATCAACCTTTTCTCCCCTCCCATCACGATTTTACGTAAAGTTTGCTCAGAGTCGCGTGTTGCGCCAGTTTAAGAGTTCTCTTCGTGTATAGTACAAAAAAAGAAGGGTTGCATCGGGCAAAAATGGACAAAAGAC
>NW_006263732.1:128665-133899 GCF_000469605.1 Apis dorsata | reverse complement strand
AAAAAAAAAAAAAAAAAAAAAAGTAAAAAAGAAATATAGGCATAGAGTTGCATGAAAATGCAGTATCATAATTAGAACGTTAACATAGTCGATATACAATACGTATAGATATACATATATATATATATATATATGTACATAAAAGCGGGTCATAAATCAATGCACAAGAGCTCGCGTTAACTATCCGAGACCAATTCCGCGTTTCACGCGGCAATCATTTATGCTCCCGTGCCACGAGTGGCGTCTTTAGTTTCTTTTACGTGCCAGCGTTGTCCTTACCCTGAATATAGGATCTCCTGACAAGCTGTCGAGGCTAAATGTCTCCCAAGTTCCATTCTCTAGTAACGTATCGATCGAAAGGTCGAACTCCCGCGAGCGGTTCCTCGATTTCTGTCGAGAACGAGAGAAGGAAGCCTTTTAACTTTCGCATTATCTTCCGCTAATTCGCTTTTATCCCTTCCACCGCGTATTCTTTTCCTACCTTATCGAGCGGACGCGCGGTTTCGATTGGTCGGTTTTCTTTCTTTATTCTCGAAATGATAAATCGTTTGAAACGACGGTTTCGTCGCGAAACACATGTAAAGGAATTGCGATCAACCAACTTAAGGAGAACAACGTGGATGAAATCATGCTTTATCGAATACTCAGTCGAATTAAAGCGTATTGAAAACACAGTTTTCAAATTTTAATCCATAGTACGTATAAATTTTTTTTCTTTCGAGATATATATTATATATATAAAGAATGTGAGAAATTTTATACGATCGCAAATTGAATATATAAATTTTGTGAGAACGAGATATATTATGTTTGCGCGAACGAAGATTGATAATATATAATACACAGTGACCGGGCGAAATTACGAAAACGACCAACGCGTAATTCGATATCCGACGAAATCGAATCTGGCTTCGACGAAATTCGACGCTGACAGGGAAATTATATTAAATATTCTCGGGTATATTATGAAAGTTATTGTCACTGTGACGTCGGATTAATCATTTCTCTCTCTACTGCTCTCGGTCGATAATATTATTTATTAAATTATTTCATCCGTCGATTTTCGAAATTTGCAAATATTTGGATAGCTTAATATCACGCATAATATTATCCGCGATTAACATCATATAAAATAGGATCGTTGAAAGCTGTTACGATTTTTATACAATTATGATTATATAAAAATTTTCGCTGTAACGATCGAGGAAATATTTTACTTCCTGTAAATAAATATTATGATACGTTAATTTTAAACTTGCAAAATAATACTTGGAATTATTAATATACTAAAATTTATAATATTTGCCAAATTTCTACGAATTTTAAAATATACATTGCAATTATTAAAATTATGCATATTATAATATTACTATAAAATTTACGAAACTTGCAACATGTAAACTACATTAAAAATATTTTTAAAGAACACACAAAATTCTTTTCAATTATTAATATACCTCATTGTAAAATACAAACTACAACTGACATCATTATAAAATTTATTAACACGCTATTTTCTTGTACAAATCCATTTTTAAATCATTAAAAAAAAAATTGAAAATACCAATTACAATGTTTCAAAAAAAAAAAACTAACTCTCAATAATCTATCTAATCTATTTATTTCCAAACAAGCAATAACAGTTTACGAACATAACCTAACACACTTAATGGCGCCTAAATTATTTGTTTTTAAACAAGTTGTAACGATTCGCGTAACTCGAAGTCATCGAGGCCAGGATCGATTATCGATTCAAAAGATAACAGTGGACAACCCAGAGGTCGTCTCGAAGTTATAAGAAATATTAATTTCCGTTGTCAAGATGCCCGAAATTGCCGATGCGTGAAACGTTAACCAAGACTATGTATGTCTCGCCGTAAATCGGAAGAACTCCACGGGAGGATCCCGTGCGAGGGCGTTCGTGTGCTAAATCTAACCTTTCACGGATAGTTGTTGGTAAGTAGCATTGATCACATCGAGGACAAGAGGCGACTTTAAGATAGAAACTTTTACGTTCGATAAAAAACGATCGACCTTCTTTTTCTTCGTGCGCTTATGTACATTAGACTTTTCCTTTTTTAAATCTTGATATGGACTAGATTTGTGCTACGTTATGCGGCTTGGCCGTCAAGGCGAACAAGGCGTACAATAATTAAGACAGACTCCAAGCAATTATCAACAAATAATACGTGAGATTTGGGAGACGATGTTTCGGTATTTATACAGTTAAGGTGTTTTGGAAGATTTTTGGCAATTATTACGGAAGAGTGTGAGGTTCTGAGACTATTTTCAAACGAATTGACCGAGCAAAGTGTGAACTGGTTCGTTTGAAATGAACGCTAGTGGTTTGAAAGGTTATAATTTTTTTTTTTTTGGAAGTTAAATTAATTTGCGATTCTTTGAATTTCAAATCACTTGTCTCAAAAAAATTATTTATGCAACATGATAGAGAAGTTAAAAAAAAAAAAATAGCAACTAGATACGAATATATTAAATCTAAATATAACACTAATAAAATCAGATTATAACATTCAGGAGAGCGATAAATATCTAAAAATTTTATAATAATTCGGAAATTGAATTATATTGGACGGCTTTCACCTTTAAAAACCATTAAACTAGAATCCATGCTCTCTAAGCAATAAATTTATCGAGAATACCAGAAGACCTTCGCCAATTGTATCACATCACTTGGCAGCGTTCACTTCCGCCCAGCTTGCCATCCACTTAAGGGAAGTGCAGGAATCGACATTATCGAATGATAAAATCCGTTTCCATGAAATTCGAATTCCCCGGTCATCGAATCTTCAAAATTTCAATTTTCCAAGGATCAAATTCTTCGAACACTTTCTCCCATGATTCCTTTTCGACTCGCGCACAACTCCCTTCAGTTTTCAATATACGTACGTACATTTTTGGTCATAATTTGCGGTCCTCTTACGTTTCTTCACATGAATGAAGACAATATATACAACAAGATACTTGGGGAGGGGGGGAGGGATTTTTACTTCTACTTGGACGTGTACAAAGGAGACAAATAGAAAAACGAAAAACGGGATAGAACGGTAACGCCGTCCGTTTCTCCGGCAACACGGTGAAGAAGAAAATGGTGCGATGCCAGCTCCTAATTCTCAACTAGAAGGTCGGATAGAATTACGAAGATCGATCGATGGTTGTCTGGAAAGTGATGGCTTACCTGGAACAACGGTTTATCGGTGGACGGGGATGCTGGTATCTGAACGGTGTAGAACTTTTGCTCGAATTCGGGCCCGTGGTCGTTTATGTCCGCCACTGCGATCACGACACGGGTCGTCGAGGAGAGGGACGGCCATCCGTCGTCCCTGACCGTCACCTAAAAAATCAAATTTTTAAGAATCAAATGTGAAATTTTTTTATTCCGAGTTTGTGCGATGTGAAAGTTTCCAGTGTTTTCAAAAATTTTTAAATTCTTATGTTGATACTTACTGGAGATTTATTATTTATTTATATGAAATAATAAATGAAGAGTGTTTTGAATATGGAATATTTGTTGAATTGGAGGATGATTCATTCGAAAATTTTTGCACAAGAAAATTATTCCCGTGGATAATTTTCGTTTCCAAACGAATGTGATCGACAATGACGGGTAGTAATCTTTGTAAAGATTAACAAACCAATTTTCTCGAGTTAGGGCGAAGAGAAGTTTCACTAATTACTCCTGTGAACATCTATTAGTGAGCTTTTGCAAGTCAACCGTTGCCAATCAGTGTCCAGAATCACTTCAGGAAGTTTGCACAAACTAATTCTAGTAATCCCTAGATAGACAAGTTATCTTACTGTGATATACATTTGCTTCAGCTTATTGAGCACGTTTCAAAATTGACGCGTGTAAAATATGTGTATAAAATAACAGAAAAAGACATATCCCAAAAATTCACAACGAATTTTAAACTCGATTACAATTTTTTTCCAAAATAAAATCTCGTGAGAAACGAGATTAAATGTACGAGATTTTGAAAATAATCTTTTCTTGCAATTTGCGATAATAATATCGTTGAAAGAAAAATGTCTCAAATCCCAACTTTATCGCAAGATGGAATATTCTTATATATATCTATAGCAGTTTCAAATATCACAATATCTCGAAACGTTCCCTGACAATATAACTTTCCCAGTATAGGCTGGCACGATTTTACCTTTTCTTTTATTCCACTTATCGCGGTCGTTACCCTCATTCCGCACACCTTCCACCTCCATCGCTGTTGGTTGCGCGGAATCACGGCTTTTCATTCGCGAATATCGCGTGCGACGATCTGCACAATCGGCACGGCTGACCGGTTCCTTTCCACAATCGTAAATGCAAGGAACAAAATCTCTAGGAGAGAAACTTATTTCTTCAACATGGAAACATACTTTCCTTCTTCCAGGAAGATAAGGAACTCTGCAATTTCTGCCTAAGGCCTGTACACGGAAATGATTATCTATTTCATTTCCAAAACTGAATTCTCTATCAAAATTTCGTATAATTATCTTTTATACTTTTTTTCTTTTCGATTCTCCATTTCGCATATTTTAACGTGTAAGAAGTAATTCTGAATCGATAAAAATTGTATTACGATTACTCTTTAAGATGAGATTTATATTCAGATAGCTCATTTAATTTTTGTTCCTTTTTTTTTTGAATTAATTTTGATCTTACACAATTTACTTTGTAAATATCGAAATAAGAATTATATTTCTCCAACAGTTTATCCAAGAATTAAATCTACACAAACGTTTCCCTCGATAACATCGGTTCACAATATATAAAAGTACGTAGCAAGAAGTTTCAAAAATTTCCTGGGAACTCTTTACATCGACCAATTCTCCATCCACGTATTTCCACGGAAGCGGGGGCCCATTTTATTGTCGCGTTATTGGAAGTTGGCGCGGGAAACGACGTGAAGAGCGCGAAAGAGGAAGAAGAAAACGAACCCGTATCGAGAGGACGAATCCCGCATCATGGAAGGAGTAAAAGTTTTATCGAATTTACCGAAATGCTCGATCGAAGACCTGTCACGGACATTCCTGTCCGCCAGAGGTACAATTTAATTATTTGCCCGGTTATTCGTCTTACATTTTCCTTTATGCACGGTTTCTAACGATTTCTAACGATTTTGGCACCGTTATTTCCGTGAAAAAAATAGCAGATGTACAGGAAAAGAAAAAGGGAAAAAATTTATTCTTCTATTCTTCTATTCTCTAAAATAGTTATA
>NW_006263732.1:127723-128498 GCF_000469605.1 Apis dorsata | reverse complement strand
AAATTTATTATACAATAAATGAGTGTAATAGCTAAGTGCAGAGGAACAGGTTCGATCGATTCTTCCCTGAGACCAACCGATATTGGATTATATTGGTATATCGATTAACGATTTAATATTATGATGGAAATGAAATTATCGCCTTATATTTAATTAAATATCGTTTCGAGGCAAATTTAAACGTTGATACGAATTTTTCTATCGTTAATCCATCCGAAAAAAAATCATGGCGTTTGTGCGCCATATTCTTTCATATTTTATTATTGATAAAGTATCACGTGTCTTTAAAAATGTAAATTATATGAAAATTCAGATATCGGATGATATCTGATTAAAATTATGCTTTTTTCAAATTAATTAATAAGTTCTTTCCATTCTTCATTGCATCATAGTTTTTTCAACTAACGCTTCAATTACGTCGTTCAAGAAGCATTTTTCGCGAAATTATTCACACACAGTCCAGCTTATTCCCTCAGATCGATATTTAATCACACCCGTCGGCCAGGAATGCACAAAGTCAGCTTGTAAGCTTGGAGAAGCTCGAGACATCTAGAATCCCAGAGGCTTCCATTCGACCGTTTCTCCTTCGTCCCCGTGCTCGATAATGCGAAAAGTGACTTTTATAAATCGGGAAAATTGGTATCTTCTTATCGTATCAAGAAGAAAAATAAAAAAGAGATTCTATTCGAAAATAAGTCAAAAAGATATCTGAACGTTTTCGAGAAATCGATTATTAAATTTCGTTTTTGAAAAAATTGGTTATAAAATAGTTATG
>NW_006263732.1:122710-127557 GCF_000469605.1 Apis dorsata | reverse complement strand
AAATTTATTATACAATAAATGAGTGTAATAGCTAAGTGCAGAGGAACAGGTTCGATCGATTCTATTTCTCAAGTGCATTTCACAGAATTTCACAATTGATTTTCTCGAAAAAAATTCTGCCAATTATCGTTCTACTTATTCTTCGCCACGTTTCACCTTCGTACCACCATTTTCCATGCATTCTGTATAATTTCTTTGTTTTTGAAATCGTTGGAGAGGCTACGATGGACTTGGAAATAAAGGGAGAGATCTTTGCAAGCATAAATTGGTCAGAGGATCTCCCGGGGAAGTCCGCTTAATTCGACGCAGAAGCCTCGAAAAATCCTCCAAATAACGTGGAATTAGAACGTTTTCCCCCTGGACGGGGCACGTAACAATTTTCATTAATTTGGCTGGAAAGGACAGGATCCTTTTTTGAGGAAACGAGTAAATATATTCGTTCCTTCGAAGTTATCGAGTCTTAATTAAGACATCGAGTCTAAAATGAAGTGGATGGAATTATTTAAGAATGAACTTAATGCAAACGAAAAATAACATGTTTCTCTTAGTTGATAATTATAATTATTAATTATAAATGAATCTTAACAGTTTGTAACAGTTACAAATATTTTTCATTTATTAAAATTAAATTCCTTTGAATCAATAATATTTATAATATAAAATATTAAATTGATTCAAATTCAGTCTGATTTGTCCACTCCATATGTTAATTTTACCAAGATATTTCCTCGAATCATATCCTTCAATCATCGTGGAATTATCATTTTGATAAGTGTTAAAAAAAATATAAATAATTTTCATCCATTTATTCCATCCACTTTTGAAAGTTTTCAAACTTCAAACTGTTTCATAGCAAACAATAACAAAAATAACAAAAAGGAATTGAATTTCCTCGAATCATATCCTTCAATCATCCATTGTGGAATTATTATTTTGATAAGTATTAAAAAAATAGAAAGAATTTTCATCCACTTTCGAAAGTTTCCAAATTTCAGACTATTCCACAGTAAACAAATAACAAAAACGGATCGAATTTTCTTGAAGCATATCCTTCAATCATCCATCGTGAAATTATTCATTTTGATAAGTATTAAAAAAAAAGAAAACAAAAATAGAAAGAATTTTCATCCACTTTTGAAAGTTTTCAAACTTCAGACTGTTTCACAACAAACAAATAACAAAAACGAATCGGATTTCCTCGAATCATATCCTTCTATCGTGGAATTATCATTTTGATAAATGTTAAAAAAAAAATATAAATAATTTTCATCCATTTATTCCATCCACTTTTGAAAGTTTTCAAACTTCAGACTATTTCACAGCAAATAAATAACAAAAACGGATCGAATTTTCTTGAAGCATATCCTTCAACCATCCATCGTGGAATTATCATTTTGACAAGTGTTAAAAAAAAGAAAACAAAAATAGAAAGAATTTTCATCCAATTTTCAAACGTTTCCAAAATTTCAGACTATTTCACAGCGAACAAGTAACAAAAGCGGATCGAAGAAGCATTATAAAATAAAATTCGATGTAAATGAAAATAATCAGACGTGGGACACGAATTCAGCCACTTCTGGCGTAAATCCGTGATCCCGATGGACGAGGGTTCACGAGGGTTTGGCATCCGTATGGCAACACCTGCACTAAATTACTACGACTACGAAACTCCTGTTTTATCCGGCAAATGGGGCGAAGAAGGGAGAGGGATAGGGTTCGGTGGTCGGGATGTTACTACCCTCGCAACGATACGGTTGATACGAGGGTTTCGTGTGTCCCGGAAACTCTGGCCAACGAGGAACGATGTTTCCTCGTGTGGGTGTACAGGTGTGCGCGCAGTTACGTAGCTATCCCCGTATTCAGCCATGTATACACCGTTCGCGTGCGTGACGGGGGTAGTTAAGTGTGAATTGGAACGAAATCCTCCACTAAATTTCAATGTACTGATTTAAGCAGCTTGTGATACCTGTGTTAATTCGTTTCTATCGGATATCCCTGTCCGATTAATCGCTCCAAACTTTACCATTTTACGAACTCGTCGAGGAATCAGACTCGTTTTACGTACGATGATTCATCGCGTCGTCTCGAAACCTCGTCGAATTTCAAAGATTTTCGAAACAAGTCAACTCTTCAAACTCAAAAAAATTATAGAATCTAAAATAAAAAAAAAAAAAGAACCTATTTAAAAAATATTTATATAAAATCGTGAAAATTATCTTTTCGCGTGGTAAATTGAAGGTTAAAATTCAATAATATAAATTGACTGGAAAAAATCGAATCGTCTTAAATTAACGAAAAGGAATATCTTTCAGTAGCATGGAATCGCTTATAATATTCCCAAGGTGGTTTCGTTGTTCGACATCGTGACGGAAGGTGGGACGTTTTAATATCGGCCACGATCTCGAACGGCGAGACACGAATGCGGTGGCCAGCTTCTACGAAGGCAATTTGCGGGAGCAAATACCTACGCGAAATTCCACGTAGGGATCGTTAGTGTGGCGAGACACTGGCGGCGGTTGATCGTACGTTCCCCTGTTTTCCACCGACCGATCCGCACTTGCATTACGCCCGTATCAGATGGTATTGTAGAGGGAGCCGCGTTACCGATCTTTTTCGTCGTTCTCCTCCTTGTTATTCGCTCTCCCCTACAAGATGAAGAGAATCCGCGCGAATTCCTGATAACGTTCGATAACATCGCGTTTCGCAGCCGTGCTATTACCGATACGGTTAATTGCAGTCGCTGGTATCGTTCGATTCGAACATTATAAGGATTTGTGTTAAATTGTGTGGAAATTTTTTAAATCTATATTTAATCTTATCTTATCGCGCTTATTATAGTTAGCAAGCTATAAGAGTGGAAATTTTTATAAAAGAGATTTTTATAAAAATAATCTAATTTCGTGGTAATTCTAATTCCACTTCTTTAAGGACTTCTTTAAAGACACGACGTGTTCTGGTTAAAGGATCTTCGACGTGATTGAGTAGTAACAACGCAGCAGTGAATCTGCACTCTTCAGCATCTTTTCCTCCTTGATTGAAATCCTCCTCCTTCTTCTCACGATCACACGACAATGGTCTTCAGTGATTTCGTTGTGCCCACTTGAAGCGTAGCTTGATGGTAACAAAGTGGCAAAGTAGAAAGGAAAAAGGAGGAGAAATAAAGTATCGTGATGATAAACTTCGATTCGGGGAGGAATATCGTTTAACTGAAACACGCGATCGACATCACTTCTCGTTTCTCTGAAACTGGTGAAATACGGGCGAAACGAGAAAGGATACGATTGCAACGGCCGTAATTTGGTATACGATCGTGTTTGCTAACCCAAGCTAACCTTTGACCTACGTGAATCGCTAAAACTGTTTCGTCAACGAAACATTTCCTATTATTCTCTTTTAATGGAAGTGAAACTCCGTTGTTTTGTTTTTGCCAAGAATAAAGCATGAAATGTAGTGGAACAAGATTCGAAAAGTAAACTAGAGATGGAATTTCTTTTGTTGAATTGTGGATGGAAGATGTTTGATGGAATTGCGAAACGATAATTGTGAAACGATTAACGTAAAGATCTTCTTCTTCCCAAGATTTATTCACTTCTTTTTCAAATTGCATAATAATTAATAATAATAATTTTAAAACACGTATTACATTTTTAATTAATTTAACCGCAATCTTATTAATTTTAATAATTAATTCTATATTAAAATTTACCTTGACAATTAATGGACGAGAAAGTTATTATCGTATCTTATTCAAGTACGTATCCAATATCGAAATCCCGACAAACAAATAAGATAGCCTATAATAATATTTCGATCATACCTTATACGCTTATCGCTACCTTGCCTCGTATCGTTCCCTTAATTTCCTCGTGCACTTTGCGCCTCAACCTTGCACAAGCCCGGCCAATATACCACTCCACAATATACCCAGATACCCGTGGAACTCGCCACAGATAAGACTCCTTTGGAAGCAACGCTGGAACCGAGCAACCTGTCCGTAAAAGATGTGGAGGGGTCCACATACGTAAGAAAGCGGCACTCCGGGGGCGACAAGACTTATTCCAAGGACTGTATAAATCGTGAATGGCGCCCGGTAGGCGGCATTACCTGCGCTTTTCGAAATTGTTTTCTTCGACGACAAAAGCTTGTATTTTTACCATTTTTTTTTATCGATACGTTTGTGTATCGTGGATACTCGTCGTGTGCGTGTAAATTGACGACAGGAAGAGATAGGAAATTCTGATATTTTTATACAGAAGAAACAAATTTCGGTGAACTCTATAATTGACTCAGAGGAGAGGACATTGTAGATCGAGAACGAAAATTAGGCTCCGTGATATTTTTAGTTAAAAAACATTTTGGAAACAAATTTTGAATGGCAGTAGATTGGAAACAATTTTTTTTTCTCCCTATTGAATTAGGGATTTTTTGATTTTCGCATGTTTAGATGATTTAATATTTACTTATGTTTTGAAAATATAAATGAATGATTAGATAAATAAGTGCGTTTTACAAGTTGTATTTTGTAAAAAAATTGATTCTTGAGAAGATTGATAAGAGTATTAATAATAAAGATCTTTGATTCGCTATCATTTATGCGCATAAATAAATATTTATTTACGTTTGAAGGGGCAACGAATCTTTTGAATGAGGTGAATAAAGTTTTATCGCAGATCTTTGTAACAACTTCCTCTGTTTGTAACTTATCAACGAGTATAAAAGCGACGTAATATGGTGGCGAAAAGCAATTTATTTAAAAGGTTTCTTGAACGCAATTACCATTACCATTGATTTTATTTCTGGATACTCTTTCAAATATAGAATAAAGAATCTTTCTTTTTATTTTTCTC
>NW_006263732.1:114289-122534 GCF_000469605.1 Apis dorsata | reverse complement strand
TTTTTTTTTTTTTATTTTCAGCTCGTTCCAATTTACAAGGATCAGCCTTCCTTTGGTAAATTCAATTCTTGCCATTTTGCAGAAGAGAAACATCAGCAAATGTTCGAATCTTGTGAAAAGTTTATACTCGCTCCTCTTCTTTCTTGGATTCATAGAAACCCTCTTGGGAATCTTATCACAATTTTATCAGAGGGCACGTTTTAAGAAGTTTATCTGTTACACTGATAGATTCTTTTATATTCTTCAAGTTTCTTCAAGTCGAGTTTTAAAAACACGTTTTCGTTATAGGTAAATATCATTTATTATTATTTATTTATTATTATTTATTTATTTATTATTATATTTATTACTTCAATCACTTTAAAAAATAGCATAAACGCTTTGTTTCTCAAATTTCACGAGGAGGATCGATGAAAAAAATCACAATTTAATTGCAAAATATAATTTCCAACTCTTATTCCCTTCGTAAATCTCGAAACAACAGTACAGAATAAAAATTTAAATTTAAATCTTCCGTTCCCGTTCAAGACTCATATTTCACTATCGTATCGATTTCACGCGAGGAAATACAAACTTCTCGATAAACAAGAGCATAAAACATTCGATTAGATACAGGAGGGAAGAAGACCTTTCGCAAGTTCGAATAAAATAGAAGAGGATCGGGCGAATTGCCATTGGTCAAGCCCTTTTTTGATCCTCGTTTTCACCCTTTGTTTTCCAACACCGATAGATGATCATTGATCGAATATCGTTCGATGAAAAGGAAGAAATGAGAGTGCATAATTTCTGTTTTCCATCGAACGCCGCCATTTTCAGAACGACTTAAACAAAAATAATTCTTCGTGGATGGAAGCACGAATAATTCTAACTTGGAACCACGTTAAATGAAGTTTCCAAGATGACCAATAATTTCTTCAATTTTAATCAATCCTCAATCCTCCCCTTATTTCTTCCCCCTCCAATTGATTTATTTTTCTTTATTTAGATTTCCTTCATTTCGCGGTTAAAAAAAATTCTTTTCCCGATTCTATTCAACGAGATATCGTGTTTTTATTCCATTATGGATCTGGGCAAAGCATAGCGGGGTCACGATATGAATTATTTTCACGGGGTGGAAGCTCGAGAAAGAGCATCGGAGAGCGGCTGTCAACGCATACGAAATTTCCACGCACGGATTCGTTAAAATTATTTATGGTATAATTCGAGGTTGTGCATTGGTTTTTTTCTCATTCGCAACTTAACGATTTAATTTCGTTTTAGAAATTTTTAAACAACTTAATTGACCAGCTTTGAAGGGTATTTTCATTCCATTTCATTTCGTACAACAAATATTTTCTAATCTTTTTTTAAAGTTGATATCTTTTTATGAAAAAGTAATATCTTGATTTAATAAAAATAACTTTGATAATTTTTATTATAAAAATTGCAAAGATTAAAATTAATAGAAAATTCCTAGTCATCGAATTATTAAATTAATAAATTAGAATTCGAAAAAAACATTAAAAATTTTTCATTTATTTATTAAAAGAAATGATTAAGAGGGATGTTTTTATCTCGTTTATTTTTCGTCATTCCATTTTTCTTTTTTTAATCATGTTAAAATTATCGTGTATAGATTTAGTAAAAATTTTTATTATAAAAATTGCCAAGACTAAAATTAATAGAAAATTCTTAGTCATCGAATTAGAATTCGAAAAAAACATTAAAAAATTTTCATTTATTTATTAAAATTAAAAGAAACGATTAAAAGATGTTTTTTATCTATGTCCCCCTTTTTTTTTAAATCATATTAAAATATGTCGTGCATAAAATAATAATGGAAAGGATATGTAAATGGAGGATTGATGGTCGCCCAGATTCGATCATGGACAAGCTTTTGGCGACTATGGATCGAAATAGGGTTAAGGGATTGGAAGGATACGTCTCGTTTAGCTCGCGGCTATGCATTGGAAAACGCTTAAGGTAGCACGCAAGGCGGTTAAGTGGCTAGATAAACGTTATCCTTTTTGGGCAACGTGTCTTTGGTTTCGAAACCGCCAAGCTTCTGCGCGAGACGTTTGAAAACGTGAGCGAATAATAAATATTTTATGGATACGGAAATTCGATACGATTCTACGGTTTCTTTTGGTGAAAAATCGTCGTCGAGCGGATGTTGCTTTTCTTGTAACAAAACAATCCTCATATTTTTACTTTTCCAAAAGGATTTTTCGCAATACCAATTGTTCTTTCATCTTGGAAATTATATAAATATACAATACAAACGAACATGTTCTGAACATTCGTGAAACGAATAAATATAATTCATTCGAAAAACAATAATCCTGATAAAGAATCGCTTTTCGATATTACACATCAAAATCAAAATTTCAAATAAAATCATTCGATCTTATCATTCAACTCTTCTTTAAAAATTTATTACATCCTAAATAAACAATATCTCCACCAAATCAAAATAAATCATAAGAAATTCAATTTTCTTTCTCTCTAAAAGAAGAAGAAAAAGAAGACGAAAAAAAAAATCCCTTCGTAAAAATCCAAATTATTCGTGTACGAAACAGGGAGGTCGTATGAAACAGGCAAGAATTTTTCGACAGAAATCGAAAGACGGGGGAAGTAACATCTTGGCATCCGACTGTACAGTTTATCGAGAACGTCAAAAATAGCCGAGGGATATAGGAATTCCAGTTCGTCGCCGGTATTTCAGATCACCACGCTCGAGGGTAGCTCCCCTTGTCTGAACGTTGTTCATCAACGTTGTTCCATTTACAAAACCCCTCCCTCCCTCTCCTATATATAGTTATCCTATAGGGAGTGGATATCGAGCTCGATGAATCGTTTTGCAAAAAAAAATTTTTTTTCAGTCGATCTCCATGATTTCATGGAGAAAGGTCACGGTTCTTCAATTACATATGCTATTGAAGATAAACTTGGACAAAGAAGCATACTTTGGAAGAAATAAGCAGGCGATTGATAGAGAAATAACGGTTTGGCGGGAACCGCAGCGGATATCCTTTCGATACCCTTTTCGTCCGCCCTTTGGGCTAGTTCTAAATTATTAATGATCGCAATTAGTGGGGTGTTTCCTGTGATAATATCTTTCAACCCTCGTTCGCCCCTCGTTGTTGCTCTTGTACGCGGTTATGCTCGATTAGGAAACGGTTAGTTTATTGGAGATAAAGAGGGGAGGATGTCCAGTGTTTCATCTTACGAATTATCGTCGTAAATTATCCGCTGTGTAAGTGAAATAAAATAATCCGGATGGAATGTTATAGAGATTTTTTTGTGTTTTATAAACTTGCTATTTTTTTTTATCTATAAAAATTTTTTCACAAGATTTTTTTGCAGGTACATTTATGGACATGGGAAAAAATGGAATTTCTCTTTTGCAAGAGAATTATTATTAATGGTCCACACATCTTATTAGATTTAGAATAAAAATTGAATTGAAAAATGAGAAATAGCAATTGTTATGTTCAAAATATTTTTGCACGATCAAAAATTCATCCACGAAACGAAAGAAGCAAGATTATCGAGGTATTCGGTTTCATACAAATTGTACCTGTATTCTTTTGCAATCAAAATTCTACACAAAAAGCGCGGACGGGAAAGATGAGGACGAGAAAGGGGGCAAATGGTCGAAATCATTGGTCGGAATACCGCGAAAAATCGAGCCACGAAAATCGCGGATACGTGGCCCGCTTTAGAATTCGAGACAATGGCACGTTCACGCATTCTCCGTGTCCCTTTGTGCCGGGGCCATTTTTCCACGGCTGTTGCTCTCGAACGCTCTTCGATGCTGGAAACGCTCGCGGCCAAAACGTTTTCCACCATCGAGATTTTGAATCCATCCCAATCCTGATTAACTCTCCCTCTCTTGCTATTTTCTTCTTCTCCTTCTTCTTCATTCTCATCAAATCCTTTCCTTTCTTCTTTCTTACCTCTTCTCTACCGTTTTGTGTTTGCAAGTTTCTACGTGTTTCGATATCGTTGTGAATCTTCTTCTTCGTGGATGGGTTCAGTTATTTTTCTTTTTTTCAGTGTAATCCTCTTCCATTCTCCACGCCTTTTTTTATTACTATTACCAGTCTATACCCTCTTCGTGCCATTCTTGCCCCTCCCCTCCTTTTGTCCCCGCGATCCTCTTTCCTTCGCGAGAATTTTCAACGATCTTTCATCACCTTTCCAATCTTTTAATCAATTAAATTAATTAATAAATTATTAAATTAAATTATTAAATTTATTAAATTAATTAATAAATTTTAAATAAATTAAAATTAAAGTTAATTTTTCTTTTTAGAGTTATATAATTATAAGAGTGTTTCGCAATTTTTTTCCAATAAATGTTTCCATGTTTCGCGATCCTCTTTCCTTCACGAGAATTTTCAATGATCTTTCATCATCTTTCCAATCTTTTAATCAATTAAAATTAAAGTTAATTTTTTTTTTCAGAGTTATATAATTATAAGACTGTTTCGCAATTTTTTCCCAATAAATGTTTCCATGTTTCGTTTCGTTACTTTTCACGTTCAATTCAATTTATCTCGTAATAATTCTCAATAATCTTTCTCATCTCCATCATTTCCGTATCTTGAGATTCGTTAAATTTTCTTCACCCCCCAATCTTCATCTATCAAAATAATTCCGCGAAACAATCTGTCCAATAATACAAACTCCTCTCTCTCTCTCTCTCTCATTCCCTCCTCCATCATCCAAAGGCGACACCCGAGATCAAAGGGAAAAATTCGCTCGCGTCTTATAGCGCAGAGGAGAAAAGGCAACAAACGTATTGTCGGGGGCATCAATTCGCACCGTGCCAGTTTCTCTCTTTCGAGCAGCGAGTTTTTCACCCATTTCTCATTCTACGAATAAGAGAGAAAAAAAGAGAGAGAGAGAGAGAGAGAAATACAACACGTAACGAGACGAAAATCAAGGGAGCCGGATATCCTCTGGCGACATACGAACAACCGAGCGGTTTCTCGAAAAGAGAAAAAGAAAAGAGAGACGAAAAAGAAAAAAAGAAAATAAAAAAAGAATACATATGCGTAGCAAGTGTGTTATCCGTGTTGTTGGAAGAACAACTGGTATTACAAGGTACCGAACAACGAGCTGGAAATACAACGGAAAAGGACAACTCAGGTTAATTACGCTTTATATCACTGGAACAAGAGACAAACGCACTTGGATATCTACAAGAGTGACGTAACTATAAAACGACGTTTTTTTTTCGTTTAATTAAGGATAAGGATGCAGCTGTGTCAGCGTGACGAGGAAGTCATCGTGATTTTTAAACGAAGGATATTTTTTTTTTTTTTTTTTTTTTATAAAAGGGAATTGTTCGTTTGGGTGCGGTTTTGATGGAACCAGCCAGTGGCGAGGTCGTAAAATTGGTCAGGCGTTGAGGTATACGTGTCGACGCAGCGATTTAAGTGAAATAAAGGGGAAGAGCCGTACGATATAGGAAGACAACTCGGGATCGATGTTCCTTCTGTGGCCTGTCTTTTTCTTTCTTTAGTTGAAGTTATTTTGAAAAGTAATTTTAAGAGAGAAATTCAGAGAGGAATGATCTCGTGTTTTATTAATTTAAAAATTTAATAAAAATAAAACGGATAAATGTTTGAAACAATTGTTAAACGTGTTGAATATGTTATTGATTAATAGTAGCTATTTCATTTTTATACGTAAATTTAATTTAAATTAGAAATACCATAGATACATTACCATAGAATTATATATTTAAATGAAGCAATTCTAAAAAAGTTCATTCATTCAGTGATAATCAAGTGATGGGTAAATTTAATAGTTGAAGTTAATAATAAAGTTACTTCAATAATTTATTGTTCAAAAATTAAAATCTAAATTATACGAAAAATAGATTCAATTATAATAACTACGAGCAAATGTTATTCGAGCATTTTAATAAATAATTATTTAAAGTAACTTTATTAAAATTTTTAACGAATTAATGCCCAATTCTGTTCAAGATTGTATTATTCACTGCTGAAAATTTTAATAGGACTATTCCCACTTCAGAAAAACTTTATTGAAAATCCTAACACCACACATTAATACATAGTAATAGAAATGCTATATTTTGAATATTGAAAATCGTAAAAATTATTTTCATTTATTATTAGAATAATCATCTAAAATTGGATTAATATTATTCTAAACTACCCAAATATAAAAATTTATAGAAACTATCGTTACAATAATCATAATCAGCTTATACATTATAACAAATAAAAAAATTTTTACATAGAATATTCTGAATTCTATGCCAATGCATCGAAGTTTAGACACAAATCGTCGTTTTATTGCCTTTCTCTGTAACAATCAGATGAACGACCACGCTAAGAAAATGAAAATTCCTCCCAAACTCGCATTTCTTCCAACGATACATTTACCAAAAACGTTTATATTAAACCTGTCCACGATAAAGAGATATTGTTAAACCATCTTCAATCAACAACGACGTTTCTCGTTCATCAGCGATTTCAAAGGAACCAGAGACCGAACGAAAACATTGCAAAACATTGAAGATTCGAGGCCAAGCGTGTCGATGTTCCCTCGAAAAATCTCTCGTTCTCCCTCCGTTCGAGATGTTCACGCGGAGCTTTTTTCATTACGATGCGAGAGAAGATCGGAAATAAAGTCGGGTATCGTTGCGCGAAGAATGTCAATTAAGCGGCTCCACCGACTGTCCATGGCCGCGTAAAAAGGGTTTTTCGAGGAGAGGAGGCGAGCAAAGAAGCTGGGAGGACGAGGGGAGGAAATGATGAAAAATGGCGAGGAAAAAGAAAAGAAAAGAAGGAGTCCACCAACCTTTGCTGAACGAGCCCTTTTCTTTTCTTTCCTCGGCCAGGCCTCTCACGATCGGTTCACCCTCTTTCTCGTTTTTCCTTTCTCCCTTTTTGCCCCGACACGCGGCCACCACAGCCTTTGGTTAACCACCTTTGGTGGAGAGAAGACGCTGAACACGCGCGATATTTTTCCGTGATGGAGCATCCGTGACCGGAAATTGGCGGCCATCGATGCGGCCTTACGGAAACAGAATCGTAAGATTACTCGTGTAATCGTAATCTCGAGCCGTGGAAAATCGAGAGATCCGTTGCAGATGAAGGTTTTTTTCTTTTTTTTTTTCTTTTTTTTTCTTTTAATCGAATTTTATACACGAAACGCCAGACGTCGTTATCGTGAATATCGTCGAGCGTTACGTTGAATTTGAACGTAGGGTAATGGCGGCAGGTTTTCCTCGCGAGGAAAGCGAACGAAGTGGAGGAGGTCGAAATTGGTCAGACGTGGTGATTGTGCATTCTTTCTAATTTATCGCAATATCGCAATTTGTTTCTTACGAATTCACCTTCGTCTTTATTCTCTTTTCGAAATGGAATCACGAAATGAAGATCAGGATCCAAATTTTCTCCTTCTCGATCAATTTTAAAAGCAAAAACAAACGAGTTTTGGTCGTTTCTGACATCAACTATTTCCTTTATATCTTCTTCTTAATATTTTAACGCGTCCATAATTCTTGATGATCTCGAGTTTTGTCGAATTGGAGATTGTTTTAAAATGCCTTATTATCGATACAAATTAATTAATAGAGATATTAAAGATATTTTTTCGATTCTATCAACGAATTAAAAAAGCAATAAATAGGAAAAGATATAATTACGCGCAAAGGAGAATGCTTCACCATCCGAAGACATTATTCGAGTATGCAAAATAAATAATAATCAATCGATTTAATTTTATTTATACAATAAACAACAATTTAAAAATATAAAAAAGCCTATATAATAAGAAATATATATAATAATATTTAAGAATACTTTATAAATGCGAGTGCATACATGCATGGTACTTTTCTTTCTCAAAAATATGCACTGGAAGCCCTGAAGCAAAGTACGCAATGTGTTAATAGAGAAAAAGCAAGTGATTATAAATTCACGATATCCATTCGATCGTATATAAAAAAAAAGAAATAAAGATAAAGATAAAAAGAAGAGGCTACGCGAGAAAATAATTCAGAACGTCGATTAACACGAAAGTTACCTTCTTCCCTTCTTCGAGAACTGGGTGCAATAATCTTCGAATCACTTTGCCGCAACGCTCGTCGCGGCCATCGTTAATTATGCCTCTAATTGACCGTCCAACCGAGGTAACGCTCGGCTGTGTGAAAAACACACACAGGTGAAGGATGGAGGGAAACGGCGTCCTTATTAATGCACTCGCCTTTATACCGTTG
>NW_006263732.1:110096-114078 GCF_000469605.1 Apis dorsata | reverse complement strand
TATATATATATATATATTTTGTCGCTGGAGAAAAGGACGAGGCGAGGGAAAAAGCGTGAAAAATCGCGTCTATTAATAAAGTCGCGGCAAAAAGCTTTGGAGTTAAGCGGATAGCTTCCAACGCTTATGCGCTTCCACGATGCAATATCCTCCGGTTGTTGGCTGTTCCGCTACGAGTAATTTTCCAAGGGGAGGGGGCTACGATAAATCTTCTTTTGTATTTATTTATCGAGCAGACAGGCCCGTGTCTTTTTCGATTGATTGAAAGATGGAAAATGTATTCGAAAATATGGCGGCCACTTCGATTCGAAAAGGGATTTTGGAGAAATTTTTGGGGAAAACGATTTCGATGATTGGATCAGTTTGGTATAATAAACGTTTGGAAAAGATTGTAATGATTTTTTTTCTTTTTTGTTCATCGTATCGAAGTGGTTGAAAGTTATTTTTAATAATAACTTTTTAATAAACGACGATCACGAAGATGAAAAGTGGCCACGCTTTGTAATTTGTAATTTGACTATGAAGGAAAAAATTAATCGAAAATTTTTTACGCAATTTTTCGAAAGGGTAGACTAAAAATTCCCGTCCGCTGGCACAAATTACATTTCGAATGCGAGGAAAATGATCGATGAAAACTTGGAAATTGGTGGACAGTGAACGCGTGACTGGCAGATCGTTTTATCACTTCGCAACATTTTCAACCCAACCCAACCTAACTGTCATAAACATTATTCGCATTCTTTTTTACTAACCCGTTCCCAACCCGTTATCCATTGTCGCAAATTATAAAGCGTGGCCACTTTTTCCTTCCTTTATTATTAAATTTCCCCTCTAAAATCTAATCACACTGTTCAATAAACAAACAAACAAAAATTCAAATTTCAAATATTCGTAGTTTCAGCTTAGACAAATTTTACTACGACAGAAAAAAAAAGTCGCAAAAATTACCACTTTCCCTCGCTCATTAGTTTCAACAATCTTCATTAACGTCGATTCATCGACAAAGGAGGATTTATTACGATACGTCGCGCATGTAACGTCGACGTTCAAACATTTTCGCAGGCAGCTCGGTATTAAACTCGATCGAAGCGTCGATGAAATTCTCTCCCGGCGGGGAGAGAAAGACGGGGCGATATTCGTTCAATTAACGAAGAATTCGGTGTGGAAAGGCTGAACCCTTTCCACATGGAGGGAGGAGGTTCAGCCCCTCGTGGTAGTCGATCATAAATTTCACCGGATTACGCGGGAGTAGGTGCTCGAAACTGTATCCGGCAGACACTCACCCACCGTCCCTCGCGATGGTAAGCAAGTTTCAAGCCTACTTCGAATACCTTTGCTCGAGTGTCTAGCAACCGTGGCTCGTGAATGAGATCGGCGAGGCGACGACGACCTCCGAAAAAGCTGCAACCATTGAAATCCCCTCCTCTTCTTGTTCCCACCCGGAAACCGGAAACTCTGCCGCCCGAATTCTTCTCTTTGTTTTTCTTCCGACATTGTCTTGCATTGTGCTCGAGATTATTTGGTTTGACGAGGGAGGGGAGAGGAAGGGTGGAAATTATCAATATGATATTTTTAGGCAAAGTTTATCGTCATTGAACTTTCCTGTTTCTCAGATAATTTGTCGTTTCGATTATGTTGGACATTTTAGATGAGAGAGATACAGTTTTTTATATGGCTTTGATAATTTTTGATAAATGATTCTTTTTTGGGAAGCGAAGAGAGGGGAATTTTGTTGAATAATCATTAAGAAATTTTATAAAAATTTCTTCTTCGAGTATCGATTACTATAAGGTGAAAAGAAAACAGAGCCTGTAGAAATAAAAACGGCTCCATGGTTTTAGCTGATTGATAAAAAAGATTCTGTTAACTTCTTTCAATAAGATTGTACATATCAGCATCTTTTTCTAGAAATATAGGATCGGTATTTCGTTTTTATCATTTGTTTCTCACGAGATTCCTCTATATAAAAATAAAATTCATCAAAAAAAAAAAATCTTTCTTGTACATTTTTAACGTGCACTGTGACATGTGACGAGATGACTTAAATACGCAAGAATATTATAAATAAGGGAAATAAATAAATTTCATTGCAGAGTAATTGCAATATTAATTAATTGGAAGCGAATATCAACACCCTTTTCTGAATTAAGAGAAGAGGATTATTTTAATGAAATAAAATTTCTTCTCTTGAAAAGAAGAACGTTGACATTTTAATCTCCAAAAAACTTTCTCAACTATTCTTTCCTGCCATTGATAAAGAAAACTGATGCATTTCCAGCTCCTTCACTGTTCCAATAATTGAAACAATTTAATTTTCAATAGAAGGATTCTTCATACAACTGTTTATATAATTCTTATTCCTTAAGTTATCCCTGTAACGATGGATTGTAAATCGTTCGATGTGGCAAGCATCTACTACGCGTGTCACGTAAAAACGATCGAATTTATTTAGTTGATAGAATAGGGGTTGATGAGATACACAATCTCGTGTACCAGCCACGAATTTCGAAACGTCGGGTTTAAAAATGACGCGGGTTTTGCAGCACAGTGCAAAATTGCAGGATTTAGAACGGCGAATAAACAGTTCTTTCTAGGTGAGGACGTATTTTAAACGAGATTTCGGTGCTTTTGGAAGGAAAGACGGTGGCGCTCCTCGTTCGAATGAAAAACGCCGGGTGAACATTTTTCTCGACATATTTTTTTTTATCCGGGAACTAGAATTTTTTTCGAACAAAAATTTTGTTTCAACGTTGTACGATTAAATTATGTGGGATAATTTTTATTTATTCCATGCGAGTTTTATTATCACAATTTCGATATAGTCGAATATGTGATGGACGATATTGTAAATAGTTTAAATAACGAAGTGATTTAATTGTTTTGGTCAAATTTCAAATTCATTTTTAGGATACATTTGTAAAGTTCATTGATTGAGATTAACGTGCACTGTGATATGTGACGAGATGACTTAAATACGCAAGAATATTATAAATAAGGGAAATAAATAAATTTCATTGCAGAGTAATTGCAATATTAATTAATTGGAAGCAAATATCAACAACCTTTTCTGAATTAAGAGAAAAGGATTATTTTAATGAAATAAAATTTCTTCTTTTAGAAAGAAGAACGTTGACATTTTAATTTCCAAAAAACTTTCTCAACTATTCTTTCCTGCCATTGATAAAGAAAACTGATGCATTTCTAGCTCTCTATGATTTGAATTATTCTCTCAATATTTTGATTATGCAAAAACAATCATGAAGTCATTAAACTTGATAATTTAAAACGAGAAATTAATGACTCAACAGATTGTGTTGATTCAATGTTATTGATGTAATTTTTAAATACACGTTTCCTTTAAAAAGAGCGTAATATTAATTCGTGATTATTAAAAATTACACGATCTTGGACGTTTTGAATAAAATGTAAAAGAATAGAGAATATTAATTTTGAATTTGTAATTGATAGTCGGAACGATTAACGCATGATTTATTTAATTCGATTATCTGTGAATATATATTAATCAAATCTCTCTAATTGCGCATTATTACGCAACGTTCTATTTAAATCATCTTTATGGTATCAATTTCTAATTAATATACCTTAACACGATAGAATTTGGATAATTTCATGATCACATTCAATAAAATTCCATTCCATTGAAATAATTATCTCTTCGAAATATATATAAAATATAAAGAAATATATATATATATATAGAATTTCAAATTCGGAGAAACAAAGATGGCCGCCATATCTTCGCGGAGAAGAATTCGAAATTGATAAATAAATTACTGAGAAATATTATCATTTTGGAATCGAATAATTTCAAAAAGAGAGTGAGAGAAAGAGAGAGAGAGTAATAAAAGAGAAAAGGAAAGAATGTTCGAAGATTTATAGCGGCCAAAAAGCGGTCGACAGTTCGAGTCGTACTTCCGTTGCGGAGGAAAAGCGGTTTCTAGTTTCCTGCGTGCCTACGAAT
>NW_006263732.1:100494-109906 GCF_000469605.1 Apis dorsata | reverse complement strand
AAAAAAAAAAAAAAAAAAAAAGGGATGAACTCCGTCGACGTTTTCTGTAAAAATTCCGCGACGCACGAATCTCCCACGTACGACTCCGCCATGTATTTTTGCCCGAATAAACGAATTTCAAAACAACAAGGGAGAAGGAACAAAGACGAAGCTTGAAATATTAAATAATTCCATAAGTTCATGTTCCTGAAATTCTTCGAATATTATTTATTTTTTTTTTTTAAAAACACTACGTTTCACAAATGTCCCCTTACTCCAAAAAATTTAATAAATAATAATTATCCCTTCAATCCTACTAAAAAAAAATTACATATTGAAAAAATAATATTTGTATCTTTCAGATACAAAAAAGTCATGGAAAAAAAAAAGAAAATTACACGCGCCATTCGAAAATCAAGAGAATAAAAAAATTTCTGAAAATCACTGGGGAGAAATTTTATTATTAAGAAATCAAAATGATTTTCCCTTATTTATTAATTCGAATAAAAATACGACTCTCTCTCTCTCTCTCTCTCTCTTCGTGGAAGCAAGCTCGATCAATTATCACGGCTCGTTTACGGAAAAATAACGTAACGGCCGACACTGCGACAATAATTGGGTTAATTTTACACGGAATAACGCCGAGTCACTCGTACAATAATTAATTATCGCTTCAACGAGCGCCCATCCCATCTTCCCTTCTTCCCTTCTTCTTTTTACTTCTTCTTCTCTCTCTCTCTCTCACTCTCTCTTTAAATTTCCTGCGCTCGATTCATTAACGCCATTGTAACCATGCTAACGATGCTAATAAAATTTGTATTCCCAATATTAAATATCCTTCAGCATGGATCATTATTTCGCTGGATTAATTCGAAAGTATATATATATATATATATTGGATAAGAGGGTGGGGCCATTTGCATTGCAAAACAGGGTTCAAAATATAATCACGATGGACGTTTCTCCATCGGATATATCCTATTATTGCCTATTAAATGGAACGTCGACGGACCCCCTTAAGGTGTAATTATTCGTTTCACGGGTTTTATAATCAAGCGTTAAGATTTGTCGACTATCTTGAGTATGAAGATGACAGGATGGATACTGTGGATGTACGATGAACTTTGGAAAGTTTCGTGGTTCGAGTTGTTGTTCAACGAAGCTCGACAATGAATATTTCGCAAACATCTTGTGATTGATCGTGTGCAACACGATGCATACGTATTGTTACATCGTTAATTATTACAATCGTTTCATTTCATTCTCATCGAAGATTTTAATATATACAATTGATATTGTCATTTTATGTCTGATAAGAAAGAAATTGAAAACAAATATTCGTAGCATTTTTAAGATGAAAATTTAAGGGGAATTTTATTTTTTATTCCTTCGAGAAAAATGTTATCTTCCAAGGAGAAGTGAATTAATTTCATTTTAACGGTTCAAAAGTCATCGAATATTTAACGAACGAATATTTAATCATCGTTTCATCGATATTAAATTTCTGATTTTATATATGACTGCTAATATTTATTTTTAGCGGCTTTAGTTTTCTGAAATTGTTATTTAAGACAAAAAAATATCGATATTTTGGCTACGATGGAACGTGGTAAGTGAAACAATTCGAAACAATATCTCGACTACGATGGTAATGCGGAAAGGGGTGTATTTTTTAAATTTATAAAGTTTGGACGCATATGGGAAAGTTCAGTGAGTGAAACTGACACTGAATATGCGCATACTATTATACGTACGGCCACCAGATGGTTTTACTTTGTGGTAACAGTGGTTTCAGACAAAATGCTTTATAGAGCGGAAGGCGCTGTGAACAGAGGATGCTTTTAAAATCGAGCCCTCTAGAGGTAATTTTCAAGATCGAAATTTGATTTGGAGAAAAAAACTTATTTATTAAAAAAAAAAAAAAAATACGGTGCAAATTTGTAAAATGATATAAGAATATTATTAATCCAATATGTGGATTTGATTCAATAAATACGAATTAAACGTAATTTTCCTGTCTAATCTCTGAAGAAAGAAGTTTTAATGAAAAAGTAAATACGTTTAGTTTGAGTATATTTAGAAGATACGGGCGTTTCTTCGTAATCTTTATTCTTGGGAAGGAGAAAAGCAATTAATATAAAGCGTGAAGCGAAATGGAAAAATTATAAGTTTCGTAGAAGTGTTCGCTTAAATCTGTAAAGATGTTGAAAATTGTATCGCCGTTGTGAAAATGAAAAGTTAATCTCGTTACTCGTTGACTTCTTTGGATTTATTACATACTGGTTGATAAGATTTTTCTTAGAATAATTTTTGAAACTGAAAAGGGGCAAAATGTTTAAAAATGGTTCGCAGAGAGAAAAATTAATAAAGAAGAAAGAAAGTTTTGAATCGTGTTGTAATCTCATAATTTGATATCGCTTTCAGATGGAATTTAATTAATAATAATTCGAGCCATTGTTGCTCGAGTTCCTTTAATTTATGAAACTCTGCTTTGACTATATTATTATAACACTAGGATGTTGATTGATGTCACTTTATTGTGAAAGAAATGCGTATTGGGTACGATTTTGAATTTTATCGAAATTCAAGTAACGTTGAACAATAGCACGATAACACACTGTTTATTAGAAGATATATTATATTATTAGAAGAAACATCTTCAAACATAAAAAAAAATTCAATAAAAAGAAGAAAAACAAAATCGACACGAACATTTTTATCTCAATTTTATTACCTTTATCTTTATGAAGAATAATAAAAATTGAATATAACGTAAGTATATACGTAAAATCGAGAGGATAGAATACCCTAAGTTATACGATTTTTCATAAGACATCATTCTTACTTTATACTATCATCAAAATTTAAAATAACAATCATTAAACATTCGAAACAAGAAAAAGTGGAAAAAGTTTGGAGATATGAAAAAATATTTAACCAATTCTATTCTACCAACAACTATTCTTTCCAAAATTTCACACGAATGACACCATTCTCGAAATTTAAATAATAAAAAAAATATTTAAACTATCCTAGAATTAAAACATTTCATCAATCACATATGCCATGCTTCACCAAACTACATCAAACATCGAGAAAAAAATTCACAAGATTGACCTAAACCAAAAACCTATTAACCCTTTGCACTCCAAGCCTGTTTCGCTGGTCGAACTAGCAACTCCAGACTCAGATCGTTCATAGCCTCATAAGATTACCATAAGATAATTACTCATAAGATAAGATTACACCTCATAAGATTATAAAGAACTTAGGAAGTTATTTATGAAGCGATATTCTAAAAAAATCAAACATAAATAAATATTGTCGCGGCATTAACCGAGAGTCACCGTTGGAGAGCAGAGTTAAAACCAAATGAAACGAAAATTCCAAATAGATCCACATAAAATAGATCGCATAAATAGCGATCCTTTTAATCAGTCCGAGTTTCCAATCGTTCAATCGATTCCAGATAAATTCCTCTTCATCGCCGAGAATCGTATCACGCTTGTCCACTCGATCCATCGACACGCAAAAGCTCGTTAAGGGGTTGGAAAGTAAGCAACCTCTCTCCACTAGGTCTATTTATTCGTAAACTCCCCTCTCTCTCCCCCTTTTTCGTGGCCGACGAAGCTTTTCCCGAGATTGCTACACCACCTACCCTTTGCTCTTTCCATTGTAACGAAATTCTGGCGTTTCTTGACACGTACACACACAAAGTAGCGCAAAAGGTGCTCTTCCTTTAATCCAAACGCGAAGAGGAATCCCTCGAGAGACCAGGATGACGCAGAGAGAGAGAGAGAGAGAGAGAGAAATGCTTCTCATGCCTTGTTCCCTCCTCGATTCCCTCCATCCACTCTCGTTGGTCGACAGTTTGTTTCTTCTCTTTTCTTTCTCTCTTTACCTCGCTTTTAGTATCTTCCTTCCTTCTCCCTCTCTTCGTTCCCTTGTCTAACGATAAGAGAGAGAGAGAGAGAGAGAGGTGTTTTTTCGAGGGAACGACACCCTTAAAGCTGGCCCTCTCGGTTTCACGGGCCTCAGAGACAGGAGGTTCCTCCTCATTTTACTTTTCAATCTTCGGGAGGATGCGATTTTCTTCCTCATTTCCAGTCTGACAATATTAGGGGATGGAGAGGGAGCAATGGTTCGACGAGAGAGTTTGAGGGAGGTGGAAGACTAAGAGGTGGAAAGGATGCATCGGTAATCGAGCTATCACCTGTTTGCGTTAGTACACAGTTAGGAAATTCGATTTACCGTAACGACACTCCTCGATCGATGCTTCTGCAAGATTTCCACTGCGAATGCCTTTAATCCCCCACGAGCTTTTGTAATCTTCTCCTCTCGATGTTTTTCATTTAAAAAGAAAAAGATTAAACGATTCGAGTGGAATCGAAGGATCGAAATTCAAAACGTTGGCGATTACAACATTTATATTTAATTATTTTGGAAGTAGGATTTTCCCATTATTTTTATTTTTTCGTTATTCATTCAAAGAATTTTTTTAATGAAATTTGATATATTTCCTTACGAAAAATTTTTTTGATATCGATAAATTTATATTATTCTTTAAATTTAAAATTTGTTTAGAGACGTTGTTTTAACGAGAATTTCTATTATGTTCGAAATAACGGAATTTTACACAACAATCGCCATATGAAAATGTATAATAGTACAACACTCGTAATCATCTCGGATAATATGGCCTCAACTCCATTATGCGGTGTCGCAATATATTCATGAATGTGTTACGTTCCACGCTAACGAATGATAAAAGAGGATTACGAGCAATTAGTTGCTACTCCCTATCGTTAATTACTAAATTATGAAAATTTGTAAATGGTCGATTCAATGCGTTCTTCTTTGATATCTTCAATTATATCATCCATTTATTCTGCTGTAAAACGTCAGAAGATTATATTATATATACAACGAGCATGTAAACTATTCAAATTCATAATCCTGTCCTGAATATTTGCAAATTCTCTAATCCAAAATTTGCCATGATGGAATCATATATCATACAATCTCTCATATATACTTTTGCTATTTGTAATCAGGCAACTTCGACTCTTTATTCTTAGTTCAACCCTTTCAATGTGGCATTGTATTTTCTTATATAATGAGTATTTTTATTTTTTGATATAATTGGGATTATATCTATAGTAATGTTTTGTGGATCATTTTTATCTTAACAGAACGTTACGATAATAAAGTCATTTATTATTTCAATTATTTTGAACGAATAAATAAAGAAAATATTGTACGTTGTTTCATTTGTAAGAATTTTAAACAGAGCTATATTATTAAAATAAATAATATTTATTACCCTACTTTACCAATTGTACAAATTGTATATAGAATACAAAAATATCTAATGGTATTGAAATATTTATTTGGAATATAAATATATTAATTATTGAGATTCAATGCAAAACGAACAAGTTAACTTCTCAAGTTAATATCAAAAATATTAGAGATTCACGAATACAGCAACCAAAATAATTTCCACGATTATGAGAACAGTTCTAGGCTGAAGCAGGAGGATGCAAGATGGCGGCGTTTTGCCGCGAAATTTAATTTTATCATCTTCAAAATTCAGCAAACGAGGCTCTCGTTGCGAAGTGGCACGACGTATGATTATACTCGGCGTAAGATAATTATTTTGAAACTAACTTGGAGCAAGGAAGCTGGTAAGCTTTGGTATCAAAACTCTCTCAAAGACCGGGAATTGTGTTAGAAAATAAACGATTAAAGTGTACGTACGTAACGTGTCACGAGTTGAAATACAACGTGTGGAAACTAGGTGGATTGTCGTTTCCAAAGTGTGTTTAGCCAAGTGCAGTTTGGGATTTGATCCAATCGTTGAAAGGGATTGTTGCTTAAGGATTAAGTTTCTTGAAACAAGGATTGAATGTAATGTACACGAATGAGGAGAGTTTGAGAATGTTTGAGAGAGGATATTTGAAAATTATGTTTGTGAAAAATCTTACTTTTTTTTTAAAATTTAAAATTTTTCCAAGTAGAGTATTTTATAATAGAAAATTATAACTTCGTTAAAGATAATATTAATCGAATTTGTAAATGATTGTTACTAATAATTCCTCGTTTCATTTTTTAATATTTTACGTATTATTTGCTAACTTAAATTTTTAATTTCAATGTTTTCTCTCATCTATACTCTATTAATAATTGAAAACACTTCTCTTAAATAATATTATCGAATAAATCACATGTTATAGTATTCCAAATTTTTTTTCAAGAAATAAATTTTGCGACCAACAATTTTTCACGAGAGATTTTTTAAATTTCACTTGCGATATGATCATTCAAAAGAATTTCCAAAATTATCGCAAAAATGAGCTTGAAAATTAGTTCAAAATTCAACAATGCATATATATATATATTTTTTTTTTCCATTTACGAACGAGTGATCATTCGCATTGAAATCACTCACCTCCAAAACGTGTTCCGCCTGGTTCTCCCGATCGAGCTTCCGTCCGCTTGTCGTGATCAAACCTGAAACATAATCGAATGGAGAATTAGAGCAACGGCCTTAATAAATCCCCGATTAAACGGTATTTCAATTAAGGTTTCTGGGCTGACGTTTTATCGTAGGCCACGATCGGGTAAACCGACGCCACAGAGCAAAATCGGAGGAGGGGAGGAGGGACAATTCTCGATGGCAATTTACGAAGAAATGAAAAGGCCTCGATTAGCGGGGACAAGGATTAGCTCGATGCCCAAGGTTTTCGCGAAATTATAGCGCTCAGATTTCGCATCCAACTCTTCTTTATTCTTTTCTTTTTTTCTCCCTTTGTACTTTCATCCCCCTTTTTTCCCCGATCAAAAGTGAACATTGTAAAAATAATAAGGAACTTTTTTAAATGGATATTTGTGAATCTCTATTTGAATCGTATTTCATCGATCTTTACGATGTTAATATTTTTCCTTTTTCTTTTCAATCGATAAAATGAAAGATTGAAATTAATCGAAACATATTGTTTTTATTTCATTCGTATATAATAATAAAATTCCAACTGTTTATAAGAATTTTGCAACATAAATAAAATTGCCAACAAAAATGGATAATTCGAAGGAAACAAGTCGGAATCAAAACGAATCTTTTCGAGTAATTGATGGTGGTTATCTGGACTGTTTCGTGCATTTGTTTCTTCAACAGTTTCTTCTCAAAAAATAATCGCGTGGATGGTGAACGAGTGAGTTTTTGCTACTCGTTCGAGAAACGTCGAGGTGGTAATTGGGTATCGGGGCCTCTATTCGTCGCAGAGGCCGTAACAATTCCGCGGCAAATTGTTCTCGTTCTTCCGGCGAAGCCGTGAAAATCGGAAGGAATTTCGTTATAAATGGAGACTGAGATTTCTTTGGATTGATTCGAAGGAAGAAAATTAATTATTTTAGCGGAAAAATGGATAAGAGAGATGTTGGGATCAGAAGTTGTTAAGAATAATTTAATTGTCAATTAAATTTAAAAATTATTGAATATCGATAACACATGAGCTTAGATTTTTAGATCACAAACCAATTTAGATAAAATTTCGATAGCATCTATCTTTTCGATACCTTCTGCAAAGAGATTGACTATATTGAAACTGAAGACGACGAGGAAGACAAATTATTTTGGGAGAAAGATGGATAACGAATTAAATTAAAAATTATTGAATGTTAAATATTTCTTCTTCTATTCCTAAAAATATATAATTTTATTTATTTTTATATTATTCCATTATAATTTCGAGAAAAATTTCGATAATATCCGAGTCAAGTTTTCGAAATAGAATGGCGGAAAGCAGGTGGATGCCGCCTGTTTCCGGGCTACTCGTCGGCGGAACGAGAACGAAGCCTATGAAAATATGCCTGTCGTACGTTGTAAACCGCACTCGTGCTCTTTTTTCTTTTTTTGCACTCCATCTAGTTTGTACGGTTTCTGTTAACAACAGCGGACGACACAGATTTTATATTCCAACCGGAAATATTAATCAGGTTAGAAGGAAACCGCGTGTATTGTTTCTGCTCCGACACGAAATTTCTCGAACTTCTGAATCCGTTAGACTTTGAGAACGCTTGAATTTCACGGAATTTTCACGAAATATTAAAGTGAAAGATTAAATAAAAAGTATTGGTTGCGAAGAATTATAAGAAATTTTATTCCAATTGAATATTGGATAACTGTTTAATTAATAGAAATATTTTATTATTGGAGTAAAAGTTAAATATTAAAGTTAATACGATAATACAAATGGAGCTTATGCTCGATTTAATTTTAGATTAATTAAAATTTATTACACATTATATAGGTTTGAACGATTTTCAGAGATCGAGAGGGGAGATTAATCGATACGTAGTTTCGATAAATTAAATCAAACATGAACGATAATAAAAGAAGGCAATGAAGTGTGATGATCAATCGAATCATCAATTGAAATGATCAATTAACTTTATATAGCGTGAAGTATATCAATTATAAATAACTTAAAATTTATCGTAAGATTAAAATTTCCAATAAATGCAGAATCGATTATTAACATATCCAAGTAATTAACAAAGTTCCATCATTTCAATATTCTCCAATTATATATGATTCAATACTCACAATGCTAATTCAATCCATTCATATTTCAAAATGAAACCAATTGTATTGATAATAAAAATTCAATATTTTTTTTTTATCACAAATTATTTACATTACTTATTCCTCTCACATCTATTTTTCTCAATTATATAAATTAAATAAATAAAATTATCTTCAAATTCAAATAATCTGAAAGAAAATTATTTATTACATTATTTAAATTATTTAAATTATTTGCATTATTTATTCCCCTCACATCTATGTTTCTCAATATAAATTGAGTAAAATAAATAAAATTATCTTCAAGTTCAAATAATCTGAAAGAAAAAAAAAATTTAAAAATAATTTTCATCATCCTCCTCCCTCCTCCTCTATTTTCATCTCGAAAGACGCAACAAATAATGATAAAACATTTATCCCTGTAAAACGAATTGCTTCTTCGCTATAATCGCAATGTCACTTTACCCGATCTTGTCTGATTCAAGTCACAAAGCAAGCAAGGGGAAATCGAAGGGGGAAAATTTACAAGGATCGACGCCACGCTCGTCAACGTTGCAACGTCATTGTTCCCACACGTCAACCTGTTCGACGTGCACTTCTCCAAGCCAAATGATTCGAGAGTCACGGTAATAAAAGTCGACGTTCTGTCCGGGGCCGCTTGCTTTTCCCTTTTCTCCCATGGAGCCATGCTACGAAATGAGAAAAAGGAGCGATGGTTTCGAGGGGGTGCGAATTGACGCGGGAAGACGGGTGTAACAGGATGGGTCTAAAAGGGTGATGTAATATTTACGAGCACGATGCGATGTCAAAGCTAAGATATGTAAACGACAAAGTGGAGCCACGATG
>NW_006263732.1:94093-100362 GCF_000469605.1 Apis dorsata | reverse complement strand
TTTTTCAATTCGCTTTTCTTTTTCTTTTCTTTTTTTTTTTTTTGCAGCCGATATCCTTGTGCTGTGTTTGTGATATGGAGTCGTTGGATTCAAAGGAACTGCTTGAATAATGAAAATTTGTTAAATTGGGATATTTTTTTTGGATTGTTATTGGAAATGTGTTGTAAGATTGTGTTTGATTATTTATTAGAATTTAAATTTGTCTCGAAGTGGATATATATTTTGTGATTATTAACCTTTAATTGAAGATTTGAATTGTTGGATGTTTAGAGAAAATCTTGAATAGTAAAATTTGATGACTGAAAGATCGAGAATTGGTATTTTTTTTCTTTCTTTCTATCTTATTTCTTAGAATTTAAACTTGTTTGTAGAAATAGATATTTTGTGACTTTTTATTTTCATGATGACGTTATAAAAGGTATATAAGTATTTTATTATAAATTATAGATTCATATATTTACGTACACAAATAGAATTTAAATGAATAATTTACTTGGAATATATTTTGTACATGTCTGAATATTTTATACATAAGGTATTTCTATACCTTTTGTATATATTTAAATATTCCATAAATTTTGCATAAGTACATCTGCATAATATAATTATAATTAAAGTTTCCAAAGAAATGAATTTTTTATGAAATGTACTGTTAAAAGAATTTATGTATTTTTCAATAAGAAAGACTTTAACGTTAAATTAAAATAAAATTTCTCTCGTATTATTCTCAATTTTTTAAGCAATTTATTAATAGCAAAGGAAAATTTTCTGTTTGATACGCAAATTCCAATATCGAACACCGAACAGTTTACCGAAAACAAGTTATAATCCTCTTTCAACCTCCATATATATATATATATAAAACACATACCCTCTAGATTTTGCGAAAGGAAGGAGCGGCCACGAAAAATGGGAGGTCGTTGCACAGCGACGATATATAAATAAAACCGAGAAGATGAAATGAGAGAAAAATAAAACAAAAAAAAAAAAAAAAAAGAGAGAGAAAAAAACTTAACAAACACATAACAATGCAATGGAGAGAAAGAGAGAGAGAGAGAGGTTCGCGACGTGGAACGCATTTAAATAATTGCTTTTGATTTTCATTCCTCCCTCCTCCTCATCAAGTTGACGACATCTGATTCATTCAGACGAACGAGCGTTATTCTCGCGCATGGACACACAACACACGCACATACACATACACTCTTTCTCCCTAGAAAATCCCATATTATCCGGAATCAAAACTATTCGCGATATTACCGACAGTCGGTAAGGATATATTTTTCGCCCTCCCCGAGGACGATCTCCTCGCGCCGACGTTCATCCTCGAGATCTCGAAGCCCGTCGGGAGCTCGCATTATGACTATGCTAGGTGAAAAATGCTAGATGCGAAACCGTGGAATCGACGATCTCCTTCACGAGGAGAAAATTCTTTGCCTGCGCGTGGATCGCGTCGTCGTCGAGCGTGATTCCCGGTGCAAGAAAGGTTTTTCTTGCCACGATGACTCGGATTTTTGCGTGCATTTGCCTTGTGGCGTGAAAATATTTGCTCTGTCAACGAACAGCGTTGCGTATATAAGTTACGTATGGGTATAGGTGAAGGGGAGGATTTTTCACCGGCGAGTCTCGAGTGATAGTGAAAAACTAGGGGAATTTTGGTGAAATTTAGGGAAACGTAGGGATACGTATTTCCAAATGTCGATTGAATTATTTTTATCAAATTTTCGATAATCACTCAATTGATTCAAAAAAAAATTTGTAAGATTCATACATACTTGATTATACTGTTTTTTAATCTTTAAATTTTATTATCTTTATTATAAATAAATTAAAAATTTCAATTTATATAGTATTCAATCATCGTATCTAACAACATTTAATTTTATTCGAATAAATCATTTATATTAATATTTATTTCCTATTCAAGCGATTTATTTCGATTTTTTTTTATGTTATTTAGACATATAAATCAAACTTGTTATTCTATTAAGCGCAAAGAAGTTATGGAACGAGCGCCAGTGCAATCAGGAGTCGCCATTAATGGCCGCGTATGAAGAATCCAAACTACTGCTATCTATAGACCAGTATGTTTTGAATTGCAAATGCCTCTGGTGATCTTAAAATTCGCTTCTGTTTTTCGGTTGCCTCTGGTTATTGACCTTATTCCTTCGGATCGAATAAACTCGAATATACTCGCGAATACGATTCTCGATCGAGTTCTGCGACGTAGAACTTCCATATTGAGTTTCCACGTGAACAGGTGTTAAAGAAGAAGCGGGATAAAAATAAAAGAATGAAATTGTAAAGGTGAATGAACCGAGTCTGAGCTGCGAAAGAACTTCGTATTGGATATGTGTGACGAGAGTTGAAAGGAAAAAAAAAAAAAGGGAGATGAAATACACGTGTGTTCAAATTCAAGAAAAGTAAAATTTTGAGTGTCAGAAATATTGCATGTAAATTTATTGAGATTGTACGACAAATTTTCGAGTATTGTGAATTCGGATAATATATCTTCAGTAACAAAGAATACAATGTCAAGAAAAATGGCGTGAAGATAGCAATATAATTTAAAAAAATATTTGCATAGCAACAGCATAGGAAGTAAATATATCTTAAATTGCTAGAATGAAATGAGAAAATTTAAAAATTGTTGAAAAAAAGAAAAATCTATTAAAGTTCATTTTAATAAAGCATTTTCTAAATTTTCAAAAATCAATAAAAATAATAATGTTACTATTTAAAAAATGAAAAGCAGAAAATAAAACAGTAGCTTTGATCGTTTTTTATTTCGAACTTGTTTGTACGGATCGAAAATTGCCGAAGGAATGAATCGGAGAAGGGTTTTGTTACGTGCGCGTAATTGCGTTAACGAAGAGAGAGTTATGTGGCGCTATATGCGTGCGATTCTCGACCCTATTTCCGAGTTGGTTGTTTCGAATGTTTTATGACTGCATTCATGATGTGTAATTTATAACGTGATAACGAAGCGATTTATGCAGAAATAACATTTTGTTGAGAAATTGATCTGTATTTTAATTTATAAATCAATTTCTTAAAGATAATACCACATATGTTTACTTCACTATGTCCAATCAGTTAATTAACAAATTTTATCATAAATTTAATTATTGTTCAATATATATACATTTCACAATTCCATAATAATATTAATTTGAAACGAAATAAAAATTCAGAAAAAACTTTTCCATTTCATATTTAAAAATATGAAATTATAAATTCTAACTATTATCTAATTACCTCAATATTGTACATTCATTAAACGATCAGATAATTCTTCGTGATAACACACACTATTCCTCAAACTGGAAACCATTGGATCAACTTTCCTTTCTCTCATCGATAATTCATGCGATCAAGAATTCATCTTGCATTTTCCGATTCCCACAAAATCGTCGATCGTATCGGTTTCTGAATTGCCGATTATGCTATACACGCGTGCGTGCGAATCTTCCTAATCGTGGCGATCAATTTCGCGTCCACGAGAAAGTACTTACACGTGCAAACATACGTCCGTATGTTGGAAAATAGCCAGGGATTCACAGACAGCAACCACATATCCGTTTCACTACGCACGATCCTTGTAGTTACCCGTGATCATCTCTACGGGATTTATTTCGAATCTCCTCGTTTCTAAATCTGCGTATTCACCGATCGAACAAAATTACACGCGTGAGCATTTCGAGATGTCGATAAGTGTTTCTGACATGCGATTGTTGATCATTGATCACGAAGTAGTTGATTTCACTTTCGATCATTTTCGATTTGCATATTCTGCGATGAGATAAATTGATAAAAGAAAAATATTGAAAAAAAATATTTTAATAAATTTATGATATGATTTTATGCTTATGTATATAATAAAATATCTTTCGTGTAGATATTTATGGAAATCATACGATTATTATTTCAAAGAAGATAGTTGGGTAAATTTAATTACAATCTCAATTATACATTGTTTGTTATAAAATATTAGTTATCTTAGAAGCATTGTATACCATTTCAAAAAATTATTAAAACGAGGTAACATTGATTAAAAACGAATTTACATATTTATTTTATTTTACGCATTATTTACGTAAATATTTAAAGTATTAAAAAATCACCTATATATTGATGATATTCAAAGATCGAATTTTTATTTCAATTCCAATTTCATTCATAATTTTAATTTGATAAATAAATATCCCATAGTCTAATAACATCTCTTCTCTTTTAATATCAATTAATACAATCACACTACGATAAAAACATCATCTGCCAATAAATCTCGAAAAATATATCCAAAACATCACCCCATCATCGCTATTAAAAGACGCACAAATCCCGACCAATTCCAATGATCTACTTTTCTCTTCCTCTGCCCCCACCCCTTCCTTCCTTATTCCATCAAGATCCAAGCGTCAGAGAATTCCATTAATTCGTCACTCGGCAACCCGTACAACTGTCAACCCCGGCCAAGATCGAAATTCATTTCCGATGATCCCGCGGATATATCCCGGGTTAAACCGCGGAAGCCCAAAAGCGCTTAGCTTTCAGCCCTATACCCATTCGATCCACCATGTTCGACGCATCGAATTCCCCGGTTAGGACTTGGAAATCGGTTTATCGTGGATGCTTCCATTCCGTATCCACGCAACGTTTCACGCAACTGAGTATTTACCCCAGATTATTACGCTTTGTCACAGACGATCCAACGGATGAACAGCTTAGAGGAAAAGAAACGACTCGAGCGCGATCGTGTTTCACTTAATCTTTTGTTTACGTTCCGCTGTGTTTATACGCTTTACTTTCGGTGCTCGTCGTGTGTATATAGTCTGCTTTTGATGCTCTGTTTGGTAATGTGTGTACTTTTGAAGAGAAGATTTGAAGTTATTAATACTGTTATTGTAGACATATGGCGACGAAAGTATCGAAAGGATTGTAAAATTATTAAAAAACGATAAAATGTATAATCAGAATAGAGTTAGCATTATAACACTTGTATAATATGTATGGAATATATATTATTGTTATTAATGAATATAGGTCATTATTGTGAAAAGTAACTATGAATATTCAGTTTTTAAATTTTTAGATATGGAATAAAAATTTTCTGGCTATTTTCTTTTCATTGCCAAAGATTTTTTGTTTCTTTTATTCGTTTTTTTAAAAAAATATCGTATCTTTTCGCGATGTGTATCTTTGCTATAAAATCACTCGGTTCATCGTTCTCGCTTTTGTTTTACGTTGAATCTCGTTTCGGTTGACCGAATGGCTTGGAAATAAATCGCCGCCTCGTGATTTACGAAGTTTCTTGTACTTTCTCTATATCGCGTGTCTCGATGCACGTACCAACGATTCCAAGAGATTGTTCCTTGACTGGGATTAAAGTAGAGTACGAGAAGAGTAGAGCACGTTTTTTGCTAGGTGGATAACTCGATGCGTGAAGCGGATCCCGAGTTATACGATCCTTATTTACGAGAATCGTGGCGAGATTGAAACGATGATGAAGATGTCGAGAAACGTGTACGATCGTTGGAGATCTAGTTTAGATAGATGCTTTTTTTTTAATTCATATCTCGATTTCTTTGATTTTCATATATTCCATCAACTACTTGGTCTGGCCTAAATTTTTTAATGAAATTTTCAAGGAATTAAACATTCCATCCATCTCTCCTTAATATCGTTAAATAATTACTTTCTCTTCGAGAATAAGAAGTTCAGTGGAATTTTTTCAATAAAAAGAGATATGGAACTTATTTTTTTCTAATAACAAAATATACATTAAACATAACATATTACATTACATTAAAAAACCAATATATGGAGGAACAAGTAAAAAAATCTATCTGACTTTCTCCTATTTTATTTATTCGAACAAATTTCATAAGAATCACGAACAAACCTAATCATTAAAAATCTTTTATACAAAAAAAAATAAATCAAAAACAAAAAAATCAAGAAATCTTTTCCTGAATCTTTTTCTGGATCGTTCCTTATTTATTTGATCAAATTTCATAAGAACAAAATCACGAGCAAATCATATTTAATCATTAAAAATATTTTATGATTATAACATAAAAAAATGAATATAACATAAAAAAATAAATCAAAAACTAAAAAATATACTACTATATATATAAAAGAAGAATGGATATCTATATCATATATACCTCTCGAGTGAACAAACAGACGACAAAAGAAAGTAAACCAAGGAACCAAGAAACCAAGAAATGTTCTCCTGGACTTGGATCGTTCCACAATCCGTC